>NW_028124840.1:0-101000 GCF_965194825.1 Balaenoptera physalus
TGCTCCATGACATTGTCATCACAATTCGCCATGACCATTGTCATCACAATGCTCCATGAACCATGTCATCACAGGGTCCCAGGACACTTGTCATCACAATGATCCATTACCACTTTCATCACAATGCTCCATGACCACTGTCATCTCAATGCCCCATGGCCTTTGTGTTCACAATGCTCCATGGCCCCTGTAATCACAGTGCGCCATAACACCTTTCATCATAATGCTCCATGACCACTGCCATCTCAATGCCTCATGACGCCTGTCATCACAATTCTCCAAGGCCCCTCTCATCACAATGCTCCATGACACTTGTCATCACATTGCTCCATAACACCTGTCATCACAGTGTTCCCTGCCCATGTCATCACAATGCTCCATGTCCCCTATAATCACAATGCTCCAAGCCTTTTTCCTCACAATGCTCCAGAATTTTGTCATCACAATGTTCCATGACCGTGGCATCACAATGCTCCACGGCCCTTGTCATCACAATGCTCCAGAATTCTTGTCATCACAATGTTCCATGGACGTGTCATCACAAAGCTACATGACCCTTGTCATCACAGTTCTCCATGACCTTTGTCATCACAATGCTCTATGTCACTATTCATCACAATTCTCAATGACCACTTTAATCACTATGCTCGCTGACCATTTTCATCACATTTCTCTATTGTCATTACAATTCCCCATGGCCCCTTTCTTCACCATGCTCCATGATGCCTGTCATCACAATGCTTCATGGCTTTTGTTATCACAATGCACCAGGACCAGTTTCATCACAATACTCCATCCCCCTTGTCATCACAGTGCATAATGAAACCTTTCATTACAATGCTCCATGACACTTGTCATCACAATGCTCCATGGCCTTTATCGTCACAATGCTCCCAGGCACTTTTCATCACGATGTTCCATGAAAACTTTCATCACATTGCTCCATGACCATTGTCATCACAATAGTCCATAGCCTTGTCAACACAATGCTGCATAATCCCTGTCATCACAATTCTCCATGACTGCTGTCATCACAATAATCCAGGACAATTTTCATAACAATGCTTCATGCCCCCAGTCATCACAAGGCTCCATGATACCTTTCATCACAATTCCTAGATGATCAATGTCATCACAATGCCCAATGACACCTGTCATCACAATTCGCTATGACCCTTGTCATCACAATACTCGATGAACCGTGTCATCACAGTGTTCCAGGACACATGTCATCACAATGATCCATTACTATTTTCATCACAATGCTCCAATACACCTGTCATCACAATGCTCCATGGCCCCTGTTATCATATTGCTCCATGATCTCTTTCATCACAATGCTCCATGACCACTCTCATCACCATACCTCAAGACGCCTGTCATCTCAATGCTCTATGGCTCTTTTCATCACAATGCCCCATGGGCCCTGTGATCACAATGCTCCATGCCCTTGTCATCAAAGTGCTCCAGAACTCTTGTCATCATAATGCTCCA
Source organism: Balaenoptera physalus (assembly GCF_965194825.1). Taxonomy (NCBI): domain Eukaryota; kingdom Metazoa; phylum Chordata; class Mammalia; order Artiodactyla; family Balaenopteridae; genus Balaenoptera; species Balaenoptera physalus. The sequence continues at coordinate 1,495 of NW_028124840.1, forward strand.
TGCCAATGTCATCAAAATGTCCCATGACACTTGTCATCACAATGCTCCATGGCTTATGCCATCACAATTTTCCATGGCCCCTGTCATCACAATGCTCCATGCCCTTTTCATCAAAATGCTCCAGAACTCTGGTCATCATAATGCTCCATGCCAATGTCATCAAAATGCCCCATGACACTTGTCATCACAATGCTCCATGGCCTTTGTCATCACAATGTTCCATGGCCCCTGTCATCACAGTGCTCCATTATACCTTTCATCACAATTCTAGATGACCACTGTCATCACCATGCACCATGACAGATGTCATAACAATTCGCCATGGTCCTTGTCATCACAATGCTCCATGAACCTTGTAATCACAAGGTTCCAGGACTCTTGTCATCACAATGATCCATGATCACTTTCATCACAATGCTCCATGAAACCTGTCACCTCAATGCTCCATAGCCTTTGTATTCACAATGCTCCATGGCCCCTGTAATCACAGTGCTCCATGACACCTTTCATCACAATGATCCAAGACCGCTGTCATTACAATGCCCCATGACGCCTCCCACCACAAATCTCCAAGGCCTCTCTTACCAAAAAGCTCCATGATCCCTGTCAGTACAATGTTCGATGACACTTTTCATCACAATGCTCCATGACCCCTGTCATCACAAAGTTCTCTGCCCATATCATCACAATGCTCCTTGTCACCTTTCATCACAATGCTCCATGTCCTTTCATCACAATGCTCCATAATTCTTGTCATCGTAATGTTCCTTGACCGTGTCATCACAATGCTCCATGACCGTTGTCATCACAAAGCTCCATGACCCCTGTCATCACAATGATCCATGATTCCTTTCCTCACAGTGCTCCAGTACCCTTTTCATCACAATGCTCCATGCCATTGTCAGCACAATGCTCCTTGGACCCTGTCATCAAAATGCTCCATCCCCTTTTCATCACAATGCTCCAGATATCCTATCATTACAATGCTCCATGCCCGTGTCAGCACAATGCTTCATGACCCCTGTCATCAAAATGCTTTATGAACATTCTTATCACATTGTTCCATGGCCTATGTATTCACAATGTTCCATGGACCCTGTAATCACACTGCTCCATGTTCCTTTTCAACACAATGCTCCATGACCCCTGTCATCACAAGGTTCCATGAAAGTTGTCATCAAAATGCTCCATGACCCCGTTCACCACAAGGTTCCCTGCCCTTGTCATCACAATGGTACATGGCCTTGTCATCACAATGTTCCATAGCCTCTGTCATCACTATGCTCCATGGTCTTTCACATCACAATGCTCTATGACCCCTGTCATCACAATGCTTGATGACCATTGTCATCACAATGCTCCAAGGTCCCTGTCATCACAATGCCTCATGGTCTTTGTAATCACAATGCTCAATGACCACTGTCATCACAATGCTCCATGGCCCCTGTAATCACAATGCTCCATGCGCTTGTCATCACAATGCTCCAGAACTTTTGTCATCATAATGCTCCATTCCCGTGTCATCACATTGCTCAATGACACTTGTCATCAAAATGTTCCTTGGTCTTTGTCATCACAATGCTCCATGATCTCTGTCATCACAATGATCCCTGCCAATGTCATCACAATGCTCCATGTCTCCTGTAATTACAATGCTCCATGCCCTTGTCATCACAATGCTCCAGTTCTGTTGTCATCACCATGCTTCATGCCAGTGTCATCACAATGCTCCATGAATCTTGTCTTCACAATGCTCCATGGCCCATGTCATCACAATGCTCCATGACCCCTGTGATCACAATGCTCTATGGACTTTGTCATCACAATGACACGTGACCCCCGTCAACACAATGCCTGATGAACCCTGACATCAAAATGCTAAATGGCACTTGTCATCACAATGCTATATGAAGCCTGTCATCAGTATTCACCATGTCACTTGTTTTCACAATGCTCCATGCCCCCTGTAATCCCAGTACTCCATGACCCCTTTCATCACAATGCCCAATGCCACCTCTCATCACAATTCTCCATGGCATTTGTCATCACGATGCTCCATGACACCTGTCATCACATTGCTCCATGACACTTGTCATCACAATGCTCCATGGCCCCTCTCATTACTGTGCTCCATAATAACTTGAATCACATTTCTAGATGACCAGTGCCATCACAATGCTCCATGACATTGTCATCACAATTCGCCATGACCATTGTCATCACAATGCTCCATGAACCATGTCATCACAGGGTCCCAGGACACTTGTCATCACAATGATCCATTACCACTTTCATCACAATGCTCCATGACCACTGTCATCTCAATGCCCCGTGGCCTTTGTGTTCACAATGCTCCATGGCCCCTGTAATCACAGTGCGCCATAACACCTTTCATCATAATGCTCCATGACCACTGCCATCTCAATGCCTCATGACGCCTGTCATTACAATTCTCCAAGGCCCCTCTCATCACAATGCTCCATGACACTTGTCATCACATTGCTCCATAACACCTGTCATCACAGTGTTCCCTGCCCATGTCATCACAATGCTCCATGTCCCCTATAATCACAATGCTCCAAGCCTTTTTCCTCACAATGCTCCAGAATTTTGTCATCACAATGTTCCATGACCGTGGCATCACAATTCTCCACGGCCCTTGTCATCACAATGCTCCAGAATTCTTGTCATCACAATGTTCCATGGACGTGTCATCACAAAGCTACATGACCCTGGTCATCACAGTTCTCCATGACCTTTGTCATCACAATGCTCTATGTCACTATTCATCACAATTCTCAATGACCACTTTAATCACTATGCTCGCTGACCATTTTCATCACATTTCTCTATTGTCATTACAATTCCCCATGGCCCCTTTCTTCACCATGCTCCATGATGCCTGTCATCACAATGCTTCATGGCTTTTGTTATCACAATGCGCCAGGACCAGTTTCATCACAATACTCCATCCCCCTTGTCATCACAGTGCATAATGAAACCTTTCATTACAATGATCCGTGACACTTGTCATCACAATGCTCCATGGCCTTTATCGTCACAATGCTCCCAGGCACTTTTCATCACGATGTTCCATGAAAACTTTCATCACATTGCTCCATGACCATTGTCATCACAATAGTCCATAGCCTTGTCAACACAATGCTGCATAATCCCTGTCATCACAATTCTCCATGACTGCTGTCATCACAATAATCCAGGACAATTTTCATAACAATGCTTCATGCCCCCAGTCATCACAGGGCTCCATGATACCTTTCATCACAATTCCTAGATGATCAATGTCATCACAATGCCCAATGACACCTGTCATCACAATTCGCTATGACCCTTGTCATCACAATACTCGATGAACCGTGTCATCACAGTGTTCCAGGACACATGTCATCACAATGATCCATTACTATTTTCATCACAATGCTCCAATACACCTGTCATCACAATGCTCCATGGCCCCTGTTATCATATTGCTCCATGATCTCTTTCATCACAATGCTCCATGACCACTCTCATCACCATACCTCAAGACGCCTGTCATCTCAATGCTCTATGGCTCTTTTCATCACAATGCCCCATGGGCCCTGTGATCACAATGCTCCATGCCCTTGTCATCAAAGTGCTCCAGAACTCTTGTCATCATAATGTTCCATGCCAATGTCATCAAAATGCCCCATGACACTTGTCATCACAATGCTCCATGACCCCTGTCATCACAAAGTTCTCTGCCCATATCATCACAATGCTCCTTGTCACCTTTCATCACAATGCTCCATGTCCTTTCATCACAATGCTCCATAATTCTTGTCATCGTAATGTTCCTTGACCGTGTCATCACAATGCTCCATGACCCTTGTCATCACAAAGCTCCATGACCCCTGTCATCACAATGATCCATGATTCCTTTCCTCACAGTGCTCCAGTACCCTTTTCATCACAATGCTCCATGCCATTGTCAGCACAATGCTCCTTGGACCCTGTCATCAAAATGCTCCATCCCCTTTTCATCACAATGCTCCAGATATCCTATCATTACAATGCTCCATGCCCGTGTCAGCACAATGCTTCATGACCCCTGTCATCAAAATGCTTTATGAACATTCTTATCACATTGTTCCATGGCCTATGTATTCACAATGTTCCATGGACCCTGTAATCACACTGCTCCATGTTCCTTTTCAACACAATGCTCCATGACCCCTGTCATCACAATGTTCCATGAAAGTTGTCATCAAAATGCTCCATGACCCCGGTCACCACAAGGTTCCCTGCCTTTGTCATCACAATGGTACATGGCCTTGTCATCACAATGTTCCATGGCCTCTGTCATCACTATGCTCCATGGTCTTTCACATCACAATGCTCTATGACCCCTGTCATCACAATGCTTGATGACCATTGTCATCACAATGCTCCAAGGTCCCTGTCATCACAATGCCTCATGGTCTTTGTAATCACAATGCTCAATGACCACTGTCATCACAATGCTCCATGGCCCCTGTAATCACAATGCTCCATGCGCTTGTCATCACAATGCTCCAGAACATTTGTCATCATAATACTCCATTCCCGTGTCATCACATTGCTCAATGACACTTGTCATCAAAATGTTCCTTGGTCTTTGTCATCACAATGCTCCATGATCTCTGTCATCACAATGATCCCTGCCAATGTCATCACAATGCTCCATGTCTCCTGTAATTACAATGCTCCATGCCCTTGTCATCACAATGCTCCAGTTCTGTTGTCATCACCATGCTTCATGCCAGTGTCATCACAATGCTCCATGAATCTTGTCTTCACAATGCTCCATGGCCCATGTCATCACAATGCTCCATGACCCCTGTGATCACAATGCTCTATGGACTTTGTCATCACAATGACACGTGACCCCCGTCAACACAATGCCTGATGAACCCTGACATCAAAATGCTAAATGGCACTTGTCATCACAATGCTATATGAAGCCTGTCATCAGTATTCACCATGTCACTTGTTTTCACAATGCTCCATGCCCCCTGTAATCCCAGTACTCCATGACCCCTTTCATCACAATGCCCAATGCCACCTCTCATCACAATTCTCCATGGCATTTGTCATCACGATGCTCCATGACACCTGTCATCACATTGCTCCATGACACTTGTCATCACAATGCTCCATGGCCCCTCTCATTACTGTGCTCCATAATAACTTGAATCACATTTCTAGATGACCAGTGCCATCACAATGCTCCATGACATTGTCATCACAATTCGCCATGACCATTGTCATCACAATGCTCCATGAACCATGTCATCACAGGGTCCCAGGACACTTGTCATCACAATGATCCATTACCACTTTCATCACAATGCTCCATGACCACTGTCATCTCAATGCCCCGTGGCCTTTGTGTTCACAATGCTCCATGGCCCCTGTAATCACAGTGCGCCATAACACCTTTCATCATAATGCTCCATGACCACTGCCATCTCAATGCCTCATGACGCCTGTCATTACAATTCTCCAAGGCCCCTCTCATCACAATGCTCCATGACACTTGTCATCACATTGCTCCATAACACCTGTCATCACAGTGTTCCCTGCCCATGTCATCACAATGCTCCATGTCCCCTATAATCACAATGCTCCAAGCCTTTTTCCTCACAATGCTCCAGAATTTTGTCATCACAATGTTCCATGACCGTGGCATCACAATTCTCCACGGCCCTTGTCATCACAATGCTCCAGAATTCTTGTCATCACAATGTTCCATGGACGTGTCATCACAAAGCTACATGACCCTGGTCATCACAGTTCTCCATGACCTTTGTCATCACAATGCTCTATGTCACTATTCATCACAATTCTCAATGACCACTTTAATCACTATGCTCGCTGACCATTTTCATCACATTTCTCTATTGTCATTACAATTCCCCATGGCCCCTTTCTTCACCATGCTCCATGATGCCTGTCATCACAATGCTTCATGGCTTTTGTTATCACAATGCGCCAGGACCAGTTTCATCACAATACTCCATCCCCCTTGTCATCACAGTGCATAATGAAACCTTTCATTACAATGATCCGTGACACTTGTCATCACAATGCTCCATGGCCTTTATCGTCACAATGCTCCCAGGCACTTTTCATCACGATGTTCCATGAAAACTTTCATCACATTGCTCCATGACCATTGTCATCACAATAGTCCATAGCCTTGTCAACACAATGCTGCATAATCCCTGTCATCACAATTCTCCATGACTGCTGTCATCACAATAATCCAGGACAATTTTCATAACAATGCTTCATGCCCCCAGTCATCACAGGGCTCCATGATACCTTTCATCACAATTCCTAGATGATCAATGTCATCACAATGCCCAATGACACCTGTCATCACAATTCGCTATGACCCTTGTCATCACAATACTCGATGAACCGTGTCATCACAGTGTTCCAGGACACATGTCATCACAATGATCCATTACTATTTTCATCACAATGCTCCAATACACCTGTCATCACAATGCTCCATGGCCCCTGTTATCATATTGCTCCATGATCTCTTTCATCACAATGCTCCATGACCACTCTCATCACCATACCTCAAGACGCCTGTCATCTCAATGCTCTATGGCTCTTTTCATCACAATGCCCCATGGGCCCTGTGATCACAATGCTCCATGCCCTTGTCATCAAAGTGCTCCAGAACTCTTGTCATCATAATGTTCCATGCCAATGTCATCAAAATGCCCCATGACACTTGTCATCACAATGCTCCATGACCCCTGTCATCACAAAGTTCTCTGCCCATATCATCACAATGCTCCTTGTCACCTTTCATCACAATGCTCCATGTCCTTTCATCACAATGCTCCATAATTCTTGTCATCGTAATGTTCCTTGACCGTGTCATCACAATGCTCCATGACCCTTGTCATCACAAAGCTCCATGACCCCTGTCATCACAATGATCCATGATTCCTTTCCTCACAGTGCTCCAGTACCCTTTTCATCACAATGCTCCATGCCATTGTCAGCACAATGCTCCTTGGACCCTGTCATCAAAATGCTCCATCCCCTTTTCATCACAATGCTCCAGATATCCTATCATTACAATGCCCCATGCCCGTGTCAGCACAATGCTTCATGACCCCTGTCATCAAAATGCTTCATGAACATTCTTATCACAATGTTCCATGACCCCTGTCATCAAAATGATCCATGACCGTTGTCATCACAATGCTGCATGATACCTTTCATCCCAATCCTCTGTGAATGCTGTCATCATAATGCTCCAGGACAATTTTCATCACAATGCTCCATGTCCCCTGTCATCACAGTGCCCCATAAGCCCTGTAATCCCAATGCTCCATGACCCTGTCATCACAATGCTACATGACCCCTGTCATCACATTGTTCCATGGCCTATGTATTCACAATGTTCCATGGACCCTGTAATCACACTGCTCCATGTTCCTTTTCAACACAATGCTCCATGACCCCTGTCATCACAATGTTCCATGAAAGTTGTCATCAAAATGCTCCATGACCCCGGTCACCACAAGGTTCCCTGCCTTTGTCATCACAATGGTACATGGCCTTGTCATCACAATGTTCCATGGCCTCTGTCATCACTATGCTCCATGGTCTTTCACATCACAATGCTCTATGACCCCTGTCATCACAATGCTTGATGACCATTGTCATCACAATGCTCCAAGGTCCCTGTCATCACAATGCCTCATGGTCTTTGTAATCACAATGCTCAATGACCACTGTCATCACAATGCTCCATGGCCCCTGTAATCACAATGCTCCATGCGCTTGTCATCACAATGCTCCAGAACATTTGTCATCATAATACTCCATTCCCGTGTCATCACATTGCTCAATGACACTTGTCATCAAAATGTTCCTTGGTCTTTGTCATCACAATGCTCCATGATCTCTGTCATCACAATGATCCCTGCCAATGTCATCACAATGCTCCATGTCTCCTGTAATTACAATGCTCCATGCCCTTGTCATCACAATGCTCCAGTTCTGTTGTCATCACCATGCTTCATGCCAGTGTCATCACAATGCTCCATGAATCTTGTCTTCACAATGCTCCATGGCCCATGTCATCACAATGCTCCATGACCCCTGTGATCACAATGCTCTATGGACTTTGTCATCACAATGACACGTGACCCCCGTCAACACAATGCCTGATGAACCCTGACATCAAAATGCTAAATGGCACCTGTCATCACAATGCTATATGAAGCCTGTCATCAGTATTCACCATGTCACTTGTTTTCACAATGCTCCATGCCCCCTGTAATCCCAGTACTCCATGACCCCTTTCATCACAATGCCCAATGCCACCTCTCATCACAATTCTCCATGGCATTTGTCATCACGATGCTCCATGACACCTGTCATCACAATGCTCCATGACATTTGTCATCACAATGCTCCATGGCCCCTCTCATTACTGTGCTCCATAATAACTTGAATCACATTTCTAGATGACCAGTGCCATCACAATGCTCCATGACATTGTCATCACAATTCGCCATGACCATTGTCATCACAATGCTCCATGAACCATGTCATCACAGGGTCCCAGGACACTTGTCATCACAATGATCCATTACCACTTTCATCACAATGCTCCATGACCACTGTCATCTCAATGCCCCGTGGCCTTTGTGTTCACAATGCTCCATGGCCCCTGTAATCACAGTGCGCCATAACACCTTTCATCATAATGCTCCATGACCACTGCCATCTCAATGCCTCATGACGCCTGTCATTACAATTCTCCAAGGCCCCTCTCATCACAATGCTCCATGACACTTGTCATCACATTGCTCCATAACACCTGTCATCACAGTGTTCCCTGCCCATGTCATCACAATGCTCCATGTCCCCTATAATCACAATGCTCCAAGCCTTTTTCCTCACAATGCTCCAGAATTTTGTCATCACAATGTTCCATGACCGTGGCATCACAATTCTCCACGGCCCTTGTCATCACAATGCTCCAGAATTCTTGTCATCACAATGTTCCATGGACGTGTCATCACAAAGCTACATGACCCTGGTCATCACAGTTCTCCATGACCTTTGTCATCACAATGCTCTATGTCACTATTCATCACAATTCTCAATGACCACTTTAATCACTATGCTCGCTGACCATTTTCATCACATTTCTCTATTGTCATTACAATTCCCCATGGCCCCTTTCTTCACCATGCTCCATGATGCCTGTCATCACAATGCTTCATGGCTTTTGTTATCACAATGCGCCAGGACCAGTTTCATCACAATACTCCATCCCCCTTGTCATCACAGTGCATAATGAAACCTTTCATTACAATGATCCGTGACACTTGTCATCACAATGCTCCATGGCCTTTATCGTCACAATGCTCCCAGGCACTTTTCATCACGATGTTCCATGAAAACTTTCATCACATTGCTCCATGACCATTGTCATCACAATAGTCCATAGCCTTGTCAACACAATGCTGCATAATCCCTGTCATCACAATTCTCCATGACTGCTGTCATCACAATAATCCAGGACAATTTTCATAACAATGCTTCATGCCCCCAGTCATCACAGGGCTCCATGATACCTTTCATCACAATTCCTAGATGATCAATGTCATCACAATGCCCAATGACACCTGTCATCACAATTCGCTATGACCCTTGTCATCACAATACTCGATGAACCGTGTCATCACAGTGTTCCAGGACACATGTCATCACAATGATCCATTACTATTTTCATCACAATGCTCCAATACACCTGTCATCACAATGCTCCATGGCCCCTGTTATCATATTGCTCCATGATCTCTTTCATCACAATGCTCCATGACCACTCTCATCACCATACCTCAAGACGCCTGTCATCTCAATGCTCTATGGCTCTTTTCATCACAATGCCCCATGGGCCCTGTGATCACAATGCTCCATGCCCTTGTCATCAAAGTGCTCCAGAACTCTTGTCATCATAATGTTCCATGCCAATGTCATCAAAATGCCCCATGACACTTGTCATCACAATGCTCCATGACCCCTGTCATCACAAAGTTCTCTGCCCATATCATCACAATGCTCCTTGTCACCTTTCATCACAATGCTCCATGTCCTTTCATCACAATGCTCCATAATTCTTGTCATCGTAATGTTCCTTGACCGTGTCATCACAATGCTCCATGACCCTTGTCATCACAAAGCTCCATGACCCCTGTCATCACAATGATCCATGATTCCTTTCCTCACAGTGCTCCAGTACCCTTTTCATCACAATGCTCCATGCCATTGTCAGCACAATGCTCCTTGGACCCTGTCATCAAAATGCTCCATCCCCTTTTCATCACAATGCTCCAGATATCCTATCATTACAATGCTCCATGCCCGTGTCAGCACAATGCTTCATGACCCCTGTCATCAAAATGCTTTATGAACATTCTTATCACAATGTTCCATGACCCCTGTCATCAAAATGATCCATGACCGTTGTCATCACAATGCTGCATGATACCTTTCATCCCAATCCTCTGTGAATGCTGTCATCATAATGCTCCAGGACAATTTTCATCACAATGCTCCATGTCCCCTGTCATCACAGTGCCCCATAAGCCCTGTAATCCCAATGCTCCATGACCCTGTCATCACAATGCTACATGACCCCTGTCATCACATTGTTCCATGGCCTATGTATTCACAATGTTCCATGGACCCTGTAATCACACTGCTCCATGTTCCTTTTCAACACAATGCTCCATGACCCCTGTCATCACAATGTTCCATGAAAGTTGTCATCAAAATGCTCCATGACCCCGGTCACCACAAGGTTCCCTGCCTTTGTCATCACAATGGTACATGGCCTTGTCATCACAATGTTCCATGGCCTCTGTCATCACTATGCTCCATGGTCTTTCACATCACAATGCTCTATGACCCCTGTCATCACAATGCTTGATGACCATTGTCATCACAATGCTCCAAGGTCCCTGTCATCACAATGCCTCATGGTCTTTGTAATCACAATGCTCAATGACCACTGTCATCACAATGCTCCATGGCCCCTGTAATCACAATGCTCCATGCGCTTGTCATCACAATGCTCCAGAACATTTGTCATCATAATACTCCATTCCCGTGTCATCACATTGCTCAATGACACTTGTCATCAAAATGTTCCTTGGTCTTTGTCATCACAATGCTCCATGATCTCTGTCATCACAATGATCCCTGCCAATGTCATCACAATGCTCCATGTCTCCTGTAATTACAATGCTCCATGCCCTTGTCATCACAATGCTCCAGTTCTGTTGTCATCACCATGCTTCATGCCAGTGTCATCACAATGCTCCATGAATCTTGTCTTCACAATGCTCCATGGCCCATGTCATCACAATGCTCCATGACCCCTGTGATCACAATGCTCTATGGCCTTTGTCATCACAATGACACGTGACCCCCGTCAACACAATGCCTGATGAACCCTGACATCACAATGCTAAATGGCACTTGTCATCACAATGCTATATGAAGCCTGTCATCAGTATTCACCATGTCACTTGTTTTCACAATGCTCCATGCCCCCTGTAATCCCAGTACTCCATGACCCCTTTCATCACAATGCCCAATGCCACCTCTCATCACAATTCTCCATGGCATTTGTCATCACGATGCTCCATGACACCTGTCATCACAATGCTCCATGACATTTGTCATCACAATGCTCCATGGCCCCTCTCATTACTGTGCTCCATAATAACTTGAATCACATTTCTAGATGACCAGTGCCATCACAATGCTCCATGACATTGTCATCACAATTCGCCATGACCATTGTCATCACAATGCTCCATGAACCATATCATCACAGGGTCCCAGGACACTTGTCATCACAATGATCCATTACCACTTTCATCACAATGCTCCATGACCACTGTCATCTCAATGCCCCATGGCCTTTGTGTTCACAATGCTCCATGGCCCCTGTAATCACAGTGCGCCATAACACCTTTCATCATAATGCTCCATGACCACTGCCATCTCAATGCCTCATGACGCCTGTCATCACAATTCTCCAAGGCCCCTCTCATCACAATGCTCCATGACACTTGTCATCACATTGCTCCATAACACCTGTCATCACAGCGTTCCCTGCCCATGTCATCACAATGCTCCATGTCCCCTATAATCACAATGCTCCAAGCCTTTTTCCTCACAATGCTCCAGAATTTTGTCATCACAATGTTCCATGACCGTGGCATCACAATGTTCCACGGCCCTTGTCATCACAATGCTCCAGAATTCTTGTCATCACAATGTTCCATGGACGTGTCATCACAAAGCTACATGACCCTGGTCATCACAGTTCTCCATGACCTTTGTCATCACAATGCTCTATGTCACTATTCATCACAATTCTCAATGACCACTTTAATCACTATGCTCGCTGACCATTTTCATCACATTTCTCTATTGTCATTACAATTCCCCATGGCCCCTTTCTTCACCATGCTCCATGATGCCTGTCATCACAATGCTTCATGGCTTTTGTTATCACAATGCGCCAGGACCAGTTTCATCACAATACTCCATCCCCCTTGTCATCACAGTGCATAATGAAACCTTTCATTACAATGCTCCGTGACACTTGTCATCACAATGCTCCATGGCCTTTATCGTCACAATGCTCCCAGGCACTTTTCATCACGATGTTCCATGAAAACTTTCATCACATTTCTCCATGACCATTGTCATCACAATAGTCCATAGCCTTGTCAACACAATGCTGCTTAATCCCTGTCATCACAATTCTCCATGACTGCTGTCATCACAATAATCCAGGACAATTTTCATAACAATGCTTCATGCCCCCAGTCATCACAGGGCTCCATGATACCTTTCATCACAATTCCTAGATGATCAATGTCATCACAATGCCCAATGACACCTGTCATCACAATTCGCTATGACCCTTGTCATCACAATACTCGATGAACCGTGTCATCACAGTGTTCCAGGACACATGTCATCACAATGATCCATTACTATTTTCATCACAATGCTCCAATACACCTGTCATCACAATGCTCCATGGCCCCTGTTATCATATTGCTCCATGATCTCTTTCATCACAATGCTCCATGACCACTCTCATCACCATACCTCAAGACGCCTGTCATCTCAATGCTCTATGGCTCTTTTCATCACAATGCCCCATGGGCCCTGTGATCACAATGCTCCATGCCCTTGTCATCAAAGTGCTCCAGAACTCTTGTCATCATAATGCTCCATGCCAATGTCATCAAAATGTCCCATGACACTTGTCATCACAATGCTCCATGGCTTATGCCATCACAATTTTCCATGGCCCCTGTCATCACAATGCTCCATGCCCTTTTCATCAAAATGCTCCAGAACTCTGGTCATCATAATGCTCCATGCCAATGTCATCAAAATGCCCCATGACACTTGTCATCACAATGCTCCATGGCCTTTGTCATCACAATGTTCCATGGCCCCTGTCATCACAGTGCTCCATTATACCTTTCATCACAATTCTAGATGACCACTGTCATCACCATGCACCATGACAGATGTCATAACAATTCGCCATGGTCCTTGTCATCACAATGCTCCATGAACCTTGTCATCACAAGGTTCCAGGACTCTTGTCATCACAATGATCCATGATCACTTTCATCACAATGCTCCATGAAACCTGTCACCTCAATGCTCCATAGCCTTTGTATTCACAATGCTCCATGGCCCCTGTAATCACAGTGCTCCATGACACCTTTCATCACAATGATCCAAGACCGCTGTCATTACAATGCCCCATGACGCCTGCCACCACAAATCTCCAAGGCCTCTCTTACCAAAAAGCTCCATGATCCCTGTCAGTACAATGTTCGATGACACTTTTCATCACAATGCTCCATGACCCCTGTCATCACAAAGTTCTCTGCCCATATCATCACAATGCTCCTTGTCACCTTTCATCACAATGCTCCATGTCCTTTCATCACAATGCTCCATAATTCTTGTCATCGTAATGTTCCTTGACCGTGTCATCACAATGCTCCATGACCGTTGTCATCACAAAGCTCCATGACCCCTGTCATCACAATGATCCATGATTCCTTTCCTCACAGTGCTCCAGTACCCTTTTCATCACAATGCTCCATGCCATTGTCAGCACAATGCTCCTTGGACCCTGTCATCAAAATGCTCCATCCCCTTTTCATCACAATGCTCCAGATATCCTATCATTACAATGCTCCATGCCCGTGTCAGCACAATGCTTCATGACCCCTGTCATCAAAATGCTTTATGAACATTCTTATCACAATGTTCCATGACCCCTGTCATCAAAATGATCCATGACCGTTGTCATCACAATGCTGCATGATACCTTTCATCCCAATCCTCTGTGACTGCTGTCATCATAATGCTCCAGGACAATTTTCATCACAATGCTCCATGTCCCCTGTCATCACAGTGCCCCATAAGCCCTGTAATCCCAATGCTCCATGACCCTGTCATCACAATGCTACATGACCCCTGTCATCACATTGTTCCATGGCCTATGTATTCACAATGTTCCATGGACCCTGTAATCACACTGCTCCATGTTCCTTTTCAACACAATGCTCCATGACCCCTGTCATCACAATGTTCCATGAAAGTTGTCATCAAAATGCTCCATGACCCCGGTCACCACAAGGTTCCCTGCCTTTGTCATCACAATGGTACATGGCCTTGTCATCACAATGTTCCATGGCCTCTGTCATCACTATGCTCCATGGTCTTTCACATCACAATGCTCTATGACCCCTGTCATCACAATGCTTGATGACCATTGTCATCACAATGCTCCAAGGTCCCTGTCATCACAATGCCTCATGGTCTTTGTAATCACAATGCTCAATGACCACTGACATCACAATGCTCCATGAACCCTGTGATCACAATGCTCTATGGACTTTGTCATCACAATGACACGTGACCCCCGTCAACACAATGCCTGATGAACCCTGACATCAAAATGCTAAATGGCACTTGTCATCACAATGCTATATGAAGCCTGTCATCAGTATTCACCATGTCACTTGTTTTCACAATGCTCCATGCCCCCTGTAATCCCAGTACTCCATGACCCCTTTCATCACAATGCCCAATGCCACCTCTCATCACAATTCTCCATGGCATTTGTCATCACGATGCTCCATGACACCTGTCATCACAATGCTCCATGACATTTGTCATCACAATGCTCCATGGCCCCTCTCATTACTGTGCTCCATAATAACTTGAATCACATTTCTAGATGACCAGTGCCATCACAATGCTCCATGACATTGTCATCACAATTCGCCATGACCATTGTCATCACAATGCTCCATGAACCATGTCATCACAGGGTCCCAGGACACTTGTCATCACAATGATCCATTACCACATTCATCACAATGCTCCATGACCACTGTCATCTCAATGCCCCATGGCCTTTGTGTTCACAATGCTCCATGGCCCCTGTAATCACAGTGCGCCATAACACCTTTCATCATAATGCTCCATGACCACTGCCATCTCAATGCCTCATGACGCCTGTCATTACAATTCTCCAAGGCCCCTCTCATCACAATGCTCCATGACACTTGTCATCACATTGCTCCATAACACCTGTCATCACAGTGTTCCCTGCCCATGTCATCACAATGCTCCATGTCCCCTATAATCACAATGCTCCAAGCCTTTTTCCTCACAATGCTCCAGAATTTTGTCATCACAATGTTCCATGACCGTGGCATCACAATGCTCCACGGCCCTTGTCATCACAATGCTCCAGAATTCTTGTCATCACAATGTTCCATGGACGTGTCATCACAAAGCTACATGACCCTGGTCATCACAGTTCTCCATGACTTTTGTCATCACAATGCTCTATGTCACTATTCATCACAATTCTCAATGACCACTTTAATCACTATGCTCGCTGACCATTTTCATCACATTTCTCTATTGTCATTACAATTCCCCAAGGCCCCTTTCTTCACCATGCTCCATGATGCCTGTCATCACAATGCTTCATGGCTTTTGTTATCACAATGCGCCAGGACCAGTTTCATCACAATACTCCATCCCCCTTGTCATCACAGTGCATAATGAAACCTTTCATTACAATGCTCCGTGACACTTGTCATCACAATGCTCCATGGCCTTTATCGTCACAATGCTCCCAGGCACTTTTCATCACGATGTTCCATGAAAACTTTCATCACATTGCTCCATGACCATTGTCATCACAATAGTCCATAGCCTTGTCAACACAATGCTGCATAATCCCTGTCATCACAATTCTCCATGACTGCTGTCATCACAATAATCCAGGACAATTTTCATAACAATGCTTCATGCCCCCAGTCATCACAGTGCTCCATGATACCTTTCATCACAATTCCTAGATGATCAATGTTATCACAATGCCCAATGACACCTGTCATCACAATTCGCTATGACCCTTGTCATCACAATACTCGATGAACCGTGTCATCACAGTGTTCCAGGACACATGTCATCACAATGATCCATTATTATTTTCATCACAATGCTCCAATACACCTGTCATCACAATGCTCCATGGCCCCTGTTATCATATTGCTCCATGATCTCTTTCATCACAATGCTCCATGACCACTGTCATCACCATACCTCAAGATGCCTGTCATCTCAATGCTCCATGGCTCTTTTCATCACAATGCCCCATGGGCCCTGTGATCACAATGCTCCATGCCCTTGTCATCAAAGTGCTCCAGAACTCTTGTCATCATAATGCTCCATGCCAATGTCATCAAAATGTCCCATGACACTTGTCATCACAATGCTCCATGGCTTATGCCATCACAATTTTCCATGGCCCCTGTCATCACAATGCTCCATGCCCTTTTCATCAAAATGCTCCAGAACTCTTGTCATCATAATGCTCCATGCCAATGTCATCAATATGCCCCATGACACTTGTCATCACAATGCTCCATGGCCTTTGTCATCACAATGTTCCATGGCCCCTGTCATCACAGTGCTCCATTATACCTTTCATCACAATTCTAGATGACCACTGTCATCACCATGCACCATGACAGATATCATAACAATTCGCCATGGTCCTTGTCATCACAATGCTCCATGAACCTTGTCATCACAAGGTTCCAGGACTCTTGTCATCACAATGATCCATGATCACTTTCATCACAATGCTTCATGAAACCTGTCACCTCAATGCTCCATAGCCTTTGTATTCACAATGCTCCATGGCCCCTGTAATCACAGTGCTCCATGACCCCTTTCATCACAATGATCCAAGACCGCTGTCATTACAATGCCCCATGACGCCTGCCACCACAAATCTCCAAGGCCTCTCTTACCAAAATGATCCATGATCCCTGTCAGTACAATGTTCGATGACACTTTTCATCACAATGCTCCATGACCCCTGTCATCACAAAGTTCTCTGCCCATATCATCACAATGCTCCTTGTCACCTTTCATCACAATGCTCCATGTCCTTTCATCACAATGCTCCATAATTCTTGTCATCGCAATGTTCCTTGACCGCGTCATCACAATGCTCCATGACCCCTGTCATCACAATGATCCATGATTCCTTTCCTCACAGTGCTCCAGTACCCTTTTCATCACAATGCTCCATGCCATTGTCAGCACAATGCTCCTTGGACCCTGTCATCAAAATGCTCCATCCCCTTTTCATCACAATGCTCCAGATATCCTATCATTACAATGCTCCATGCCCGTGTCAACACAATGCTTCATGACCCCTGTCATCAAAATGCTTTATGAACATTCTTATCACAATGTTCCATGACCCCTGTCATCAAAATGATCCATGACCGTTGTCATCACAATGCTGCATGATACCTTTCATCCCAATCCTCTGTGACTGCTGTCATCATAATGCTCCAGGACAATTTTCATCACAATGTTCCATGCCCCCTATCATCACAGTGCCCCATAAGCCCTGTAATCCCAATGCTCCATGACCCTGTCATCACAATGCTACATGACCCCTGTCATCACATTGTTCCATGGCCTATGTATTCACAATGTTCCATGGACCCTGTAATCACACTGCTCCATGTTCCTTTTCAACACAATGCTCCATGACCCCTGTCATCACAATGTTCCATGAAAGTTGTCATCAAAATGCTCCATGACCCCGGTCACCACAAGGTTCCCTGCCCTTGTCATCACAATGTTCCATGGCCTCTGTCATCACCATGCTCCATGGTCTTTCTCATCACAATGCTCTATGACCCCTGTCATCACAATGCTTGATGACCATTGTCATCACAATGCTCCAAGGTCCCTGTCATCACAATGCCTCATGGTCTTTGTAATCACAATGCTCAATGACCACTGTCATCACAATGCTCCATGCCGTTGTCATCACAATGCTCCATGGCCCCAGTAATCACAATGCTCCATGCGCTTGTCATCACAATGCTCCAGAACCTTTGTCATCATAATGCTCCATTCCCGTGTCATCACATTGCTCAATGACACTTGTCATCAAAATGTTCCTTGGTCTTTGTCATCACAATGCTCCATGATCCCAGTCATCACAATGATCCCTGCCAATGTCATCACAATGCTCCATGTCTCCTGTAATCACAGTGCTCCATGCCCTTGTCATCACAATGCTCCAGTTCTGTTGTCATCACCATGCTTCATGCCAGTGTCATCACAATGCTCCATGAATCTGGGCTTCACAATGCTCCATGGCCCATGTCATCACAATGCTCCATGACCCCTGTGATCACAATGATCTATGGCCTTTGTCATCACAATGACACGTGACCCCGTCAACACAATGCCTGATGAACCCTGACATCACAATGCTAAATGGCACTTGTCATCACAATGCTATATGAAGCCTGTCATCACTATTCACCATGTCACTTGTTTACACAATGCTCCATGCCCCCTGTAATCCCAGTACTCCATGACCCCTTTCATCACAATGCCCAATGGCACCTCTCATCACAATTCTCCATGGCATTTGTTATCACGATGCTCCATGACACCTATCATCACATTGTTCCATGACATTTGTCATCACAATGCTCCATGGCCCCTCTCATTACTGTGCTCCATAATAACTTGAATCACATTTCTAGATGACCAGTGCCATCACAATGCCCCATGACATTGTCATTACAATTCGCCATGACCATTGTCATCACAATGCTCCATGAACCATGTCATCACAGGGTCCCAGGACACTTGTCATCACAATGATCCATTACCACTTTCATCACAATGCTCCATGACCACTGTCATCTCAATGCCTCATGGCCTTTGTCTTAACAATGCTCCATGGCCCCTGTAATCACAGTGCTCCATAACACCTTTCATCATAATGCTCCATGACCACTGCCATCTCAATGCCTCATGAGGCCTGTCATCACAATTCTCCAAGGCCCCTCTCATCACAATGCTCCATGACACTTGTCATCACATTGCTCCATAACACCTGTCATCACAGTGTTCCCTGCCCATGTCATCACAATGCTCCATGTCCCCTATAATCACAATGCTCCAAGATTTTTCCTCACAATGCTCCAGAATTTTGTCATCACAATGTTCCATGACTGTGGCATCACAATGCTCCACGGCCCTTGTCATCACAATGCTCCAGAATTCTGGTCATCACAATGTTCCATGGACGTGTCATCACAAAGCTACATGACCCTGGTCATCACAGTTCTACATGACCTTTGTCATCACAATGCTCTATGTCACTATTCATCACAATTCTCAATGACCACTTTAATCACTATGCTCGCTGACCATTTTCATCACATTTCTCTATTGTCATTACAATTCCCCATGGCCCCTTTCTTCACCATGCTCCATGATGCCTGTCATCACAATGCTCCATGGCTTTTGTTATCACAATGCGCCAGGACAAGTTTCATCACAATACCCCATCCCCCTTGTCATCACAGTGCATAATGAAAGCTTTCATTACAAGGCTCCGTGAGTCTTGTCATCACAATGCTCCATGGCCTTTATCGTCACAATGCTCCCAGGCACTTTTCATCACGATGTTCCAAGAAAACTTTCATCACATTGCTCCATGACCATTGTCATCACAATAGTCCATAGCCTTGTCAACACAATGCTGCATGAGCCCTGTCATCACAATTCTCCATGACTGCTGTCATCACAATAATCCAGGACAATTTTCATAACAATGCTTCATGCCCCCAGTCATCACAGTGCTCCATGATAATTTTCATCACAATTCCTAGATGATCAATGTCATCACAATGCCCAATGACACCTGTTATCACAATTCGCTATGACCCTTGTCATCACAATACTCGATGAACCGTGTCATCACAGCGTTCCAGGACACATGTCATCACAATGATCCATTACTATTTTCATCACAATGCTCCAATACACCTGTCATCACAATGCTCCATGGCCCCTGTTATCATATTGCTCCATGATCTCTTTCATCACAATGCTCCATGACCACTCTCATCACCATACCTCAAGACGCCTGTCATCTCAATGCTCTATGGCTCTTTTCATCACAATGCCCCATGGGCCCTGTGATCACAATGCTCCATGCCCTTGTCATCAAAGTGCTCCAGAACTCTTGTCATCATAATGCTCCATGCCAATGTCATCAAAATGTCCCATGACACTTGTCATCACAATGCTCCATGGCTTATGCCATCACAATTTTCCATGGCCCCTGTCATCACAATGCTCCATGCCCTTTTCATCAAAATGCTCCAGAACTCAGGTCATCATAATGCTCCATGCCAATGTCATCAAAATGCCCCATGACACTTGTCATCACAATGCTCCATGGCCTTTGTCATCACAATGTTCCATGGCCCCTGTCATCACAGTGCTCCATTATACCTTTCATCACAATTCTAGATGACCACTGTCATCACCATGCCCCATGACAGATGTCATAACAATTCGCCATGGTCCTTGTCATCACAAGGCTCCATGAACCTTGTCATCACAACGTTCCAGGACTCTTGTCATCACAATGATCCATGATCACTTTCATCACAATGCTCCATGAAACCTGTCACCACAATGCTCCATAGCCTTTGTATTCACAATGCTCCATGGCCCCTGTAATCACAGTGCTCCATGACCCCTTTCATCACAATGATCCAAGACCGCTGTCATTACAATGCCCCATGACGCCTGCCACCACAAATCTCCAAGGCCTCTCTTACCAAAAAGCTCCATGATCCCTGTCAGTACAATGTTCGATGACACTTTTCATCACAATGCTCCATGACCCCTGTCATCACAAAGTTCTCTGCCCATATCATCACAATGCTCCTTGTCACCTTTCATCACAATGCTCCATGTCCTTTCATCACAATGCTCCATAATTCTTGTCATCGCAATGTTCCTTGACCGTGTCATCACAATGCTCCATGACCCTTGTCATCACCAAGCTCCATGACCCCTGTCATCACAATGATCCATGATTCCTTTCCTCACAGTGCTCCAGTACCCTTTTCATCACAATGCTCCATGCCATTGTCAGCACAATGCTCCTTGGACCCTGTCATCAAAATGCTCCATCCCCTTTTCATCACAATGCTCCAGATATCCTATCATTACAATGCTCCATGCCCGTGTCAACACAATGCTTCATGACCCCTGTCATCAAAATGCTTTATGAACATTCTTAACACAATGTTCCATGACCCCTGTCATCAAAATGATCCATGACCGTTGTCATCACAATGCTGCATGATACCTTTCATCCCAATCCTCTGTGACTGCTGTCATCATAATGCTCCAGGACAATTTTCATCACAATGCTCCATGCCCCCTGTCATCACAGTGCCCCAAAAGCCCTGTAATCCCAATGCTCCATGACCCTGTCATCACAATGATACATGACACCTGTCATCACATTGTTCCATGGCCTATGTATTCACAATGTTCCATGGACCCTGTAATCACACTGCCCCATGTTCCTTTTCAACACAATGCTCCATGACCCCTGTCATCGCAATTTTCCATGAAAGTTGTCATCAAAATGCTCCATGACCCCGGTCACCACAATGTTCCCTGCCCTTGTCATCACAATGGTACATGGCCTTGTCATCACAATGTTCCATGGCCTCTGTCATCACCATGCTCCATGGTCTTTATCATCACAATGCTCTATGACCCCTGTCATCACAATGCTTGATGACCATTGTCATCACAATGCTCCAAGGTCCCTGTCATCACAATGCCTCATGGTCTTTGTAATCACAATGCTCAATGACCACTGTCATCACAATGCTCCATGCCGTTGTCATCACAATGCTCCAAGGCCCCTCTCATCACAATGCTCCATGACACTTGTCATCACATTGCTCCATAACACGTCATCACAGTGTTCCCTGCCCATGTCATCACAATGCTCCATGTCCCCTATAATCACAATGCTCCAAGCCTTTTTCCTCACAATGCTCCAGAATTTTGTCATCACAATGTTCAATGACCGTGGCAAAACAATGCTCCACAGCACTTGTCATCACAATGCTCCAGAATTCTTGTCATCACAATGTTCCATGGACGTGTCATCACAAAGCTATATGACCCTGGTCATCACAGGTCTCCATGACCTTTGTCATCACAATGCTCTATGTCACTATTCATCACAATTCTCAATGACCACTTTAATCACTATGCTCGCTGACCATTTTCATCACATTTCTCTATTGTCATTACAATTCCCCATGGCCCCTTTCTTCACCATGCTCCACGATGCCTGTCATCACAATGCTCCATGGCTTTTGTTATCACAATGCGCCAGGACCAGTTTCATCACAATACCCCATCCCCCTTGTCATCACAGTGCATAATGAAAGCTTTCATTACAAAGCTCCGTGACACTTGTCATCACAATGCTCCATGGCCTTTATCGTCACAATGTTCCCAGGCACTTTTCATCACGATGTTCCATGAAAACTTTCATCACATTGCTCCATGACCATTGTCATCACAATAGTCCATAGCCTTGTCAACACAATGCTGCATAATCCCTGTCATCACAATTCTCCATGACTGCTGTCATCACAATAATTCAGGACAATTTTCATAACAATGCTTCATGCCCCCAGGCATCAAAGTGTTCAATGATACCTTTCATCACAATTCCTAGATGATCAATGTCATCACAATGCCCAATGACACCTGTCATCACAATTCGCTATGACCCTTGTCATCACAATACTCGATGAACCGTGTCATCACAGTGTTCCAGGACACATGTCATCACAATGATCCATTACTATTTTCATCACAATGCTCCAATACACCTTTCATCACAATGCTCCATTGCCCCTGTTATCATACTGCTCCATGATCTCTTTCATCACAATGCTCCATGCCCACTGTCATCACCATAACTCAAGACGCCTGTCATCTCAATGCTCCATGGCTCTTTTCATCACAATGCCCCATGGGCCCTGTGATCACAATGCTCCATGCCCTTGTCATCAAAGTGCTCCAGAACTCTTGTCATCATAATGCTCCATGCCAATGTCATCAAAATGTCCCATGACACTTGTCATCACAATGCTCCATGGCTTATGCCATCACAATTTTCCATGGCCCTGTCATCACAATGCTCCATGACCTTTTCATCAAAATGCTCCATGCCCTTTTCATCAAAATGCTCCAGAACTCTTGTCATCATAATGCTACATGCGCATGTCATCCAAATGCCCCATGACAATTGTCATCACAATGCTCCATGGCCTTTGTCATCACAATGTTCCATGGCCCCTGTCATCACAGTGCTCCATTATACCTTTCATCACAATTCTAGATGACCACTGTCATCACCATGCCCCATGACAGATGTCATAACAATTCGCCATGGTCCTTGTCATCACAATGCTCCATGAACCTTGTCATCACAAGGTTCCAGGACTCTTGTCATCACAATGATCCATGATCACTTTCATCACAATGCTCCATGAAACCTGTCACCTCAATGCTCCATAGCCTTTGTATTCACAATGCTCCATGGCCCCTGTAATCACAGTGCTCCATGACCCCTTTCATCACAATGATCCAAGACCGCTGTCATTACAATGCCCCATGACGCCTGCCACCACAAATCTCCAAGGCCTCTCTTACCAAAAAGCTCCATGATCCCTGTCAGTACAATGTTCGATGACACTTTTCATCACAATGCTCCATGACCCCTGTCATCACAAAGTTCTCTGCCCATATCATCACAATGCTCCTTGTCACCTTTCATCACAATGCTCCATGTCCTTTCATCACAATGCTCCATAATTCTTGTCATCGTAATGTTCCTTGACCGTGTCATCACAATGCTCCATGACCCTTGTCATCACAAAGCTCCATGACCCCTGTCATCACAATGATCCATGATTCCTTTCCTCACAGTGCTCCAGTACCCTTTTCATCACAATGCTCCATGCCATTGTCAGCACAATGCTCCTTGGACCCTGTCATCAAAATGCTCCATCCCCTTTTCATCACAATGCTCCAGATATCCTATCATTACAATGCTCCATGCCCGTGTCAGCACAATGCTTCATGACCCCTGTCATCAAAATGCTTTATGAACATTCTTATCACAATGTTCCATGACCCCTGTCATCAAAATGATCCATGACCGTTGTCATCACAATGCTGCATGATACCTTTCATCCCAATCCTCTGTGACTGCTGTCATCATAATGCTCCAGGACAATTTTCATCACAATGCTCCATGCCCCCTGTCATCACAGTGCCCCATAAGCCCTGTAATCCCAATGCTCCATGACCCTGTCATCACAATGCTACATGACCCCTGTCATCACATTGTTCCATGGCCTATGTATTCACAATGTTCCATGGACCCTGTAATCACACTGCTCCATGTTCCTTTTCAACACAATGCTCCATGACCCCTGTCATCACAAGGTTCCATGAAAGTTGTCATCAAAATGCTCCATGACCCCGTTCACCACAAGGTTCCCTGCCCTTGTCATCACAATGGTACATGGCCTTGTCATCACAATGTTCCATGGCCTCTGTCATCACTATGCTCCATGGTCTTTCACATCACAATGCTCTATGACCCCTGTCATCACAATGCTTGATGACCATTGTCATCACAATGCTCCAAGGTCCCTGTCATCACAATGCCTCATGGTCTTGGTAATCACAATGCTCAATGACCACTGTCATCATAATGCTCCATGCCGTTGTCATCACAATGCTCCATGGCCCCTGTAATCACAATGCTCCATGCGCTTGTCATCACAATGCTCCAGAACATTTGTCATCATAATACTCCATTCCCGTGTCATCACATTGCTCAATGACACTTGTCATCAAAATGTTCCTTGGTCTTTGTCATCACAATGCTCCATGATCTCTGTCATCACAATGATCCCTGCCAATGTCATCACAATGCTCCATGTCTCCTGTAATTACAATGCTCCATGCCCTTGTCATCACAATGCTCCAGTTCTGTTGTCATCACCATGCTTCATGCCAGTGTCATCACAATGCTCCATGAATCTTGTCTTCACAATGCTCCATGGCCCATGTCATCACAATGCTCCATGACCCCTGTGATCACAATGCTCTATGGACTTTGTCATCACAATGACACGTGACCCCCGTCAACACAATGCCTGATGAACCCTGACATCAAAATGCTAAATGGCACTTGTCATCACAATGCTATATGAAGCCTGTCATCAGTATTCACCATGTCACTTGTTTTCACAATGCTCCATGCCCCCTGTAATCCCAGTACTCCATGACCCCTTTCATCACAATGCCCAATGCCACCTCTCATCACAATTCTCCATGGCATTTGTCATCACGATGCTCCATGACACCTGTCATCACAATGCTCCATGACATTTGTCATCACAATGCTCCATGGCCCCTCTCATTACTGTGCTCCATAATAACTTGAATCACATTTCTAGATGACCAGTGCCATCACAATGCTCCATGACATTGTCATCACAATTCGCCATGACCATTGTCATCACAATGCTCCATGAACCATGTCATCACAGGGTCCCAGGACACTTGTCATCACAATGATCCATTACCACTTTCATCACAATGCTCCATGACCACTGTCATCTCAATGCCCCATGGCCTTTGTGTTCACAATGCTCCATGGCCCCTGTAATCACAGTGCGCCATAACACCTTTCATCATAATGCTCCATGACCACTGCCATCTCAATGCCTCATGACGCCTGTCATCACAATTCTCCAAGGCCCCTCTCATCACAATGCTCCATGACACTTGTCATCACATTGCTCCATAACACCTGTCATCACAGTGTTCCCTGCCCATGTCATCACAATGCTCCATGTCCCCTATAATCACAATGCTCCAAGCCTTTTTCCTCACAATGCTCCAGAATTTTGTCATCACAATGTTCCATGACCGTGGCATCACAATGCTCCACGGCCCTTGTCATCACAATGCTCCAGAATTCTTGTCATCACAATGTTCCATGGACGTGTCATCACAAAGCTACATGACCCTGGTCATCACAGTTCTCCATGACCTTTGTCATCACAATGCTCTATGTCACTATTCATCACAATTCTCAATGACCACTTTAATCACTATGCTCGCTGACCATTTTCATCACATTTCTCTATTGTCATTACAATTCCCCATGGCCCCTTTCTTCACCATGCTCCATGATGCCTGTCATCACAATGCTTCATGGCTTTTGTTATCACAATGCGCCAGGACCAGTTTCATCACAATACTCCATCCCCCTTGTCATCACAGTGCATAATGAAACCTTTCATTACAATGCTCCGTGACACTTGTCATCACAATGCTCCATGGCCTTTATCGTCACAATGCTCCCAGGCACTTTTCATCACGATGTTCCATGAAAACTTTCATCACATTGCTCCATGACCATTGTCATCACAATAGTCCATAGCCTTGTCAACACAATGCTGCATAATCCCTGTCATCACAATTCTCCATGACTGCTGTCATCACAATAATCCAGGACAATTTTCATAACAATGCTTCATGCCCCCAGTCATCACAGGGCTCCATGATACCTTTCATCACAATTCCTAGATGATCAATGTCATCACAATGCCCAATGACACCTGTCATCACAATTCGCTATGACCCTTGTCATCACAATACTCGATGAACCGTGTCATCACAGTGTTCCAGGACACATGTCATCACAATGATCCATTACTATTTTCATCACAATGCTCCAATACACCTGTCATCACAATGCTCCATGGCCCCTGTTATCATATTGCTCCATGATCTCTTTCATCACAATGCTCCATGACCACTCTCATCACCATACCTCAAGACGCCTGTCATCTCAATGCTCTATGGCTCTTTTCATCACAATGCCCCATGGGCCCTGTGATCACAATGCTCCATGCCCTTGTCATCAAAGTGCTCCAGAACTCTTGTCATCATAATGCTCCATGCCAATGTCATCAAAATGTCCCATGACACTTGTCATCACAATGCTCCATGGCTTATGCCATCACAATTTTCCATGGCCCCTGTCATCACAATGCTCCATGCCCTTTTCATCAAAATGCTCCAGAACTCAGGTCATCATAATGCTCCATGCCAATGTCATCAAAATGCCCCATGACACTTGTCATCACAATGCTCCATGGCCTTTGTCATCACAATGTTCCATGGCCCCTGTCATCACAGTGCTCCATTATACCTTTCATCACAATTCTAGATGACCACTGTCATCACCATGCCCCATGACAGATGTCATAACAATTCGCCATGGTCCTTGTCATCACAAGGCTCCATGAACCTTGTCATCACAACGTTCCAGGACTCTTGTCATCACAATGATCCATGATCACTTTCATCACAATGCTCCATGAAACCTGTCACCACAATGCTCCATAGCCTTTGTATTCACAATGCTCCATGGCCCCTGTAATCACAGTGCTCCATGACCCCTTTCATCACAATGATCCAAGACCGCTGTCATTACAATGCCCCATGACGCCTGCCACCACAAATCTCCAAGGCCTCTCTTACCAAAAAGCTCCATGATCCCTGTCAGTACAATGTTCGATGACACTTTTCATCACAATGCTCCATGACCCCTGTCATCACAAAGTTCTCTGCCCATATCATCACAATGCTCCTTGTCACCTTTCATCACAATGCTCCATGTCCTTTCATCACAATGCTCCATAATTCTTGTCATTGCAATGTTCCTTGACCGTGTCATCACAATGCTCCATGACCCTTGTCATCACCAAGCTCCATGACCCCTGTCATCACAATGATCCATGATTCCTTTCCTCACAGTGCTCCAGTACCCTTTTCATCACAATGCTCCATGCCATTGTCAGCACAATGCTCCTTGGACCCTGTCATCAAAATGCTCCATCCCCTTTTCATCACAATGCTCCAGATATCCTATCATTACAATGCTCCATGCCCGTGTCAACACAATGCTTCATGACCCCTGTCATCAAAATGCTTTATGAACATTCTTAACACAATGTTCCATGACCCCTGTCATCAAAATGATCCATGACCGTTGTCATCACAATGCTGCATGATACCTTTCATCCCAATCCTCTGTGACTGCTGTCATCATAATGCTCCAGGACAATTTTCATCACAATGCTCCATGCCCCCTGTCATCACAGTGCCCCAAAAGCCCTGTAATCCCAATGCTCCATGACCCTGTCATCACAATGATACATGACACCTGTCATCACATTGTTCCATGGCCTATGTATTCACAATGTTCCATGGACCCTGTAATCACACTGCCCCATGTTCCTTTTCAACACAATGCTCCATGACCCCTGTCATCGCAATTTTCCATGAAAGTTGTCATCAAAATGCTCCATGACCCCGGTCACCACAATGTTCCCTGCCCTTGTCATCACAATGGTACATGGCCTTGTCATCACAATGTTCCATGGCCTCTGTCATCACCATGCTCCATGGTCTTTATCATCACAATGCTCTATGACCCCTGTCATCACAATGCTTGATGACCATTGTCATCACAATGCTCCAAGGTCCCTGTCATCACAATGCCTCATGGTCTTTGTAATCACAATGCTCAATGACCACTGTCATCACAATGCTCCATGCCGTTGTCATCACAATGCTCCAAGGCCCCTCTCATCACAATGCTCCATGACACTTGTCATCACATTGCTCCATAACACGTCATCACAGTGTTCCCTGCCCATGTCATCACAATGCTCCATGTCCCCTATAATCACAATGCTCCAAGCCTTTTTCCTCACAATGCTCCAGAATTTTGTCATCACAATGTTCAATGACCGTGGCAAAACAATGCTCCACAGCACTTGTCATCACAATGCTCCAGAATTCTTGTCATCACAATGTTCCATGGACGTGTCATCACAAAGCTATATGACCCTGGTCATCACAGGTCTCCATGACCTTTGTCATCACAATGCTCTATGTCACTATTCATCACAATTCTCAATGACCACTTTAATCACTATGCTCGCTGACCATTTTCATCACATTTCTCTATTGTCATTACAATTCCCCATGGCCCCTTTCTTCACCATGCTCCACGATGCCTGTCATCACAATGCTCCATGGCTTTTGTTATCACAATGCGCCAGGACCAGTTTCATCACAATACCCCATCCCCCTTGTCATCACAGTGCATAATGAAAGCTTTCATTACAAAGCTCCGTGACACTTGTCATCACAATGCTCCATGGCCTTTATCGTCACAATGTTCCCAGGCACTTTTCATCACGATGTTCCATGAAAACTTTCATCACATTGCTCCATGACCATTGTCATCACAATAGTCCATAGCCTTGTCAACACAATGCTGCATAATCCCTGTCATCACAATTCTCCATGACTGCTGTCATCACAATAATTCAGGACAATTTTCATAACAATGCTTCATGCCCCCAGGCATCAAAGTGTTCAATGATACCTTTCATCACAATTCCTAGATGATCAATGTCATCACAATGCCCAATGACACCTGTCATCACAATTCGCTATGACCCTTGTCATCACAATACTCGATGAACCGTGTCATCACAGTGTTCCAGGACACATGTCATCACAATGATCCATTACTATTTTCATCACAATGCTCCAATACACCTTTCATCACAATGCTCCATTGCCCCTGTTATCATACTGCTCCATGATCTCTTTCATCACAATGCTCCATGCCCACTGTCATCACCATAACTCAAGACGCCTGTCATCTCAATGCTCCATGGCTCTTTTCATCACAATGCCCCATGGGCCCTGTGATCACAATGCTCCATGCCCTTGTCATCAAAGTGCTCCAGAACTCTTGTCATCATAATGCTCCATGCCAATGTCATCAAAATGTCCCATGACACTTGTCATCACAATGCTCCATGGCTTATGCCATCACAATTTTCCATGGCCCTGTCATCACAATGCTCCATGACCTTTTCATCAAAATGCTCCATGCCCTTTTCATCAAAATGCTCCAGAACTCTTGTCATCATAATGCTACATGCGCATGTCATCCAAATGCCCCATGACAATTGTCATCACAATGCTCCATGGCCTTTGTCATCACAATGTTCCATGGCCCCTGTCATCACAGTGCTCCATTATACCTTTCATCACAATTCTAGATGACCACTGTCATCACCATGCCCCATGACAGATGTCATAACAATTCGCCATGGTCCTTGTCATCACAATGCTCCATGAACCTTGTCATCACAAGGTTCCAGGACTCTTGTCATCACAATGATCCATGATCACTTTCATCACAATGCTCCATGAAACCTGTCACCTCAATGCTCCATAGCCTTTGTATTCACAATGCTCCATGGCCCCTGTAATCACAGTGCTCCATGACCCCTTTCATCACAATGATCCAAGACCGCTGTCATTACAATGCCCCATGACGCCTGCCACCACAAATCTCCAAGGCCTCTCTTACCAAAAAGCTCCATGATCCCTGTCAGTACAATGTTCGATGACACTTTTCATCACAATGCTCCATGACCCCTGTCATCACAAAGTTCTCTGCCCATATCATCACAATGCTCCTTGTCACCTTTCATCACAATGCTCCATGTCCTTTCATCACAATGCTCCATAATTCTTGTCATCGTAATGTTCCTTGACCGTGTCATCACAATGCTCCATGACCCTTGTCATCACAAAGCTCCATGACCCCTGTCATCACAATGATCCATGATTCCTTTCCTCACAGTGCTCCAGTACCCTTTTCATCACAATGCTCCATGCCATTGTCAGCACAATGCTCCTTGGACCCTGTCATCAAAATGCTCCATCCCCTTTTCATCACAATGCTCCAGATATCCTATCATTACAATGCTCCATGCCCGTGTCAGCACAATGCTTCATGACCCCTGTCATCAAAATGCTTTATGAACATTCTTATCACAATGTTCCATGACCCCTGTCATCAAAATGATCCATGACCGTTGTCATCACAATGCTGCATGATACCTTTCATCCCAATCCTCTGTGACTGCTGTCATCATAATGCTCCAGGACAATTTTCATCACAATGCTCCATGCCCCCTGTCATCACAGTGCCCCATAAGCCCTGTAATCCCAATGCTCCATGACCCTGTCATCACAATGCTACATGACCCCTGTCATCACATTGTTCCATGGCCTATGTATTCACAATGTTCCATGGACCCTGTAATCACACTGCTCCATGTTCCTTTTCAACACAATGCTCCATGACCCCTGTCATCACAAGGTTCCATGAAAGTTGTCATCAAAATGCTCCATGACCCCGTTCACCACAAGGTTCCCTGCCCTTGTCATCACAATGGTACATGGCCTTGTCATCACAATGTTCCATGGCCTCTGTCATCACTATGCTCCATGGTCTTTCACATCACAATGCTCTATGACCCCTGTCATCACAATGCTTGATGACCATTGTCATCACAATGCTCCAAGGTCCCTGTCATCACAATGCCTCATGGTCTTGGTAATCACAATGCTCAATGACCACTGTCATCATAATGCTCCATGCCGTTGTCATCACAATGCTCCATGGCCCCTGTAATCACAATGCTCCATGCGCTTGTCATCACAATGCTCCAGAACATTTGTCATCATAATACTCCATTCCCGTGTCATCACATTGCTCAATGACACTTGTCATCAAAATGTTCCTTGGTCTTTGTCATCACAATGCTCCATGATCTCTGTCATCACAATGATCCCTGCCAATGTCATCACAATGCTCCATGTCTCCTGTAATTACAATGCTCCATGCCCTTGTCATCACAATGCTCCAGTTCTGTTGTCATCACCATGCTTCATGCCAGTGTCATCACAATGCTCCATGAATCTTGTCTTCACAATGCTCCATGGCCCATGTCATCACAATGCTCCATGACCCCTGTGATCACAATGCTCTATGGACTTTGTCATCACAATGACACGTGACCCCCGTCAACACAATGCCTGATGAACCCTGACATCAAAATGCTAAATGGCACCTGTCATCACAATGCTATATGAAGCCTGTCATCAGTATTCACCATGTCACTTGTTTTCACAATGCTCCATGCCCCCTGTAATCCCAGTACTCCATGACCCCTTTCATCACAATGCCCAATGCCACCTCTCATCACAATTCTCCATGGCATTTGTCATCACGATGCTCCATGACACCTGTCATCACAATGCTCCATGACATTTGTCATCACAATGCTCCATGGCCCCTCTCATTACTGTGCTCCATAATAACTTGAATCACATTTCTAGATGACCAGTGCCATCACAATGCTCCATGACATTGTCATCACAATTCGCCATGACCATTGTCATCACAATGCTCCATGAACCATGTCATCACAGGGTCCCAGGACACTTGTCATCACAATGATCCATTACCACTTTCATCACAATGCTCCATGACCACTGTCATCTCAATGCCCCGTGGCCTTTGTGTTCACAATGCTCCATGGCCCCTGTAATCACAGTGCGCCATAACACCTTTCATCATAATGCTCCATGACCACTGCCATCTCAATGCCTCATGACGCCTGTCATTACAATTCTCCAAGGCCCCTCTCATCACAATGCTCCATGACACTTGTCATCACATTGCTCCATAACACCTGTCATCACAGTGTTCCCTGCCCATGTCATCACAATGCTCCATGTCCCCTATAATCACAATGCTCCAAGCCTTTTTCCTCACAATGCTCCAGAATTTTGTCATCACAATGTTCCATGACCGTGGCATCACAATTCTCCACGGCCCTTGTCATCACAATGCTCCAGAATTCTTGTCATCACAATGTTCCATGGACGTGTCATCACAAAGCTACATGACCCTGGTCATCACAGTTCTCCATGACCTTTGTCATCACAATGCTCTATGTCACTATTCATCACAATTCTCAATGACCACTTTAATCACTATGCTCGCTGACCATTTTCATCACATTTCTCTATTGTCATTACAATTCCCCATGGCCCCTTTCTTCACCATGCTCCATGATGCCTGTCATCACAATGCTTCATGGCTTTTGTTATCACAATGCGCCAGGACCAGTTTCATCACAATACTCCATCCCCCTTGTCATCACAGTGCATAATGAAACCTTTCATTACAATGATCCGTGACACTTGTCATCACAATGCTCCATGGCCTTTATCGTCACAATGCTCCCAGGCACTTTTCATCACGATGTTCCATGAAAACTTTCATCACATTGCTCCATGACCATTGTCATCACAATAGTCCATAGCCTTGTCAACACAATGCTGCATAATCCCTGTCATCACAATTCTCCATGACTGCTGTCATCACAATAATCCAGGACAATTTTCATAACAATGCTTCATGCCCCCAGTCATCACAGGGCTCCATGATACCTTTCATCACAATTCCTAGATGATCAATGTCATCACAATGCCCAATGACACCTGTCATCACAATTCGCTATGACCCTTGTCATCACAATACTCGATGAACCGTGTCATCACAGTGTTCCAGGACACATGTCATCACAATGATCCATTACTATTTTCATCACAATGCTCCAATACACCTGTCATCACAATGCTCCATGGCCCCTGTTATCATATTGCTCCATGATCTCTTTCATCACAATGCTCCATGACCACTCTCATCACCATACCTCAAGACGCCTGTCATCTCAATGCTCTATGGCTCTTTTCATCACAATGCCCCATGGGCCCTGTGATCACAATGCTCCATGCCCTTGTCATCAAAGTGCTCCAGAACTCTTGTCATCATAATGTTCCATGCCAATGTCATCAAAATGCCCCATGACACTTGTCATCACAATGCTCCATGACCCCTGTCATCACAAAGTTCTCTGCCCATATCATCACAATGCTCCTTGTCACCTTTCATCACAATGCTCCATGTCCTTTCATCACAATGCTCCATAATTCTTGTCATCGTAATGTTCCTTGACCGTGTCATCACAATGCTCCATGACCCTTGTCATCACAAAGCTCCATGACCCCTGTCATCACAATGATCCATGATTCCTTTCCTCACAGTGCTCCAGTACCCTTTTCATCACAATGCTCCATGCCATTGTCAGCACAATGCTCCTTGGACCCTGTCATCAAAATGCTCCATCCCCTTTTCATCACAATGCTCCAGATATCCTATCATTACAATGCTCCATGCCCGTGTCAGCACAATGCTTCATGACCCCTGTCATCAAAATGCTTTATGAACATTCTTATCACAATGTTCCATGACCCCTGTCATCAAAATGATCCATGACCGTTGTCATCACAATGCTGCATGATACCTTTCATCCCAATCCTCTGTGAATGCTGTCATCATAATGCTCCAGGACAATTTTCATCACAATGCTCCATGTCCCCTGTCATCACAGTGCCCCATAAGCCCTGTAATCCCAATGCTCCATGACCCTGTCATCACAATGCTACATGACCCCTGTCATCACATTGTTCCATGGCCTATGTATTCACAATGTTCCATGGACCCTGTAATCACACTGCTCCATGTTCCTTTTCAACACAATGCTCCATGACCCCTGTCATCACAATGTTCCATGAAAGTTGTCATCAAAATGCTCCATGACCCCGGTCACCACAAGGTTCCCTGCCTTTGTCATCACAATGGTACATGGCCTTGTCATCACAATGTTCCATGGCCTCTGTCATCACTATGCTCCATGGTCTTTCACATCACAATGCTCTATGACCCCTGTCATCACAATGCTTGATGACCATTGTCATCACAATGCTCCAAGGTCCCTGTCATCACAATGCCTCATGGTCTTTGTAATCACAATGCTCAATGACCACTGTCATCACAATGCTCCATGGCCCCTGTAATCACAATGCTCCATGCGCTTGTCATCACAATGCTCCAGAACATTTGTCATCATAATACTCCATTCCCGTGTCATCACATTGCTCAATGACACTTGTCATCAAAATGTTCCTTGGTCTTTGTCATCACAATGCTCCATGATCTCTGTCATCACAATGATCCCTGCCAATGTCATCACAATGCTCCATGTCTCCTGTAATTACAATGCTCCATGCCCTTGTCATCACAATGCTCCAGTTCTGTTGTCATCACCATGCTTCATGCCAGTGTCATCACAATGCTCCATGAATCTTGTCTTCACAATGCTCCATGGCCCATGTCATCACAATGCTCCATG
This sequence comes from Balaenoptera physalus, assembly GCF_965194825.1. Taxonomy (NCBI): domain Eukaryota; kingdom Metazoa; phylum Chordata; class Mammalia; order Artiodactyla; family Balaenopteridae; genus Balaenoptera; species Balaenoptera physalus. Next base: position 37,332 of record NW_028124840.1, read on the forward strand.
ACCCCTGTGATCACAATGCTCTATGGCCTTTGTCATCACAATGACACGTGACCCCCGTCAACACAATGCCTGATGAACCCTGACATCACAATGCTAAATGGCACTTGTCATCACAATGCTATATGAAGCCTGTCATCAGTATTCACCATGTCACTTGTTTTCACAATGCTCCATGCCCCCTGTAATCCCAGTACTCCATGACCCCTTTCATCACAATGCCCAATGCCACCTCTCATCACAATTCTCCATGGCATTTGTCATCACGATGCTCCATGACACCTGTCATCACAATGCTCCATGACATTTGTCATCACAATGCTCCATGGCCCCTCTCATTACTGTGCTCCATAATAACTTGAATCACATTTCTAGATGACCAGTGCCATCACAATGCTCCATGACATTGTCATCACAATTCGCCATGACCATTGTCATCACAATGCTCCATGAACCATATCATCACAGGGTCCCAGGACACTTGTCATCACAATGATCCATTACCACTTTCATCACAATGCTCCATGACCACTGTCATCTCAATGCCCCATGGCCTTTGTGTTCACAATGCTCCATGGCCCCTGTAATCACAGTGCGCCATAACACCTTTCATCATAATGCTCCATGACCACTGCCATCTCAATGCCTCATGACGCCTGTCATCACAATTCTCCAAGGCCCCTCTCATCACAATGCTCCATGACACTTGTCATCACATTGCTCCATAACACCTGTCATCACAGCGTTCCCTGCCCATGTCATCACAATGCTCCATGTCCCCTATAATCACAATGCTCCAAGCCTTTTTCCTCACAATGCTCCAGAATTTTGTCATCACAATGTTCCATGACCGTGGCATCACAATGTTCCACGGCCCTTGTCATCACAATGCTCCAGAATTCTTGTCATCACAATGTTCCATGTACGTGTCATCACAAAGCTACATGACCCTGGTCATCACAGTTCTCCATGACCTTTGTCATCACAATGCTCTATGTCACTATTCATCACAATTCTCAATGACCACTTTAATCACTATGCTCGCTGACCATTTTCATCACATTTCTCTATTGTCATTACAATTCCCCATGGCCCCTTTCTTCACCATGCTCCATGATGCCTGTCATCACAATGCTTCATGGCTTTTGTTATCACAATGCGCCAGGACCAGTTTCATCACAATACTCCATCCCCCTTGTCATCACAGTGCATAATGAAACCTTTCATTACAATGCTCCGTGACACTTGTCATCACAATGCTCCATGGCCTTTATCGTCACAATGCTCCCAGGCACTTTTCATCACGATGTTCCATGAAAACTTTCATCACATTTCTCCATGACCATTGTCATCACAATAGTCCATAGCCTTGTCAACACAATGCTGCTTAATCCCTGTCATCACAATTCTCCATGACTGCTGTCATCACAATAATCCAGGACAATTTTCATAACAATGCTTCATGCCCCCAGTCATCACAGGGCTCCATGATACCTTTCATCACAATTCCTAGATGATCAATGTCATCACAATGCCCAATGACACCTGTCATCACAATTCGCTATGACCCTTGTCATCACAATACTCGATGAACCGTGTCATCACAGTGTTCCAGGACACATGTCATCACAATGATCCATTACTATTTTCATCACAATGCTCCAATACACCTGTCATCACAATGCTCCATGGCCCCTGTTATCATATTGCTCCATGATCTCTTTCATCACAATGCTCCATGACCACTCTCATCACCATACCTCAAGACGCCTGTCATCTCAATGCTCTATGGCTCTTTTCATCACAATGCCCCATGGGCCCTGTGATCACAATGCTCCATGCCCTTGTCATCAAAGTGCTCCAGAACTCTTGTCATCATAATGCTCCATGCCAATGTCATCAAAATGTCCCATGACACTTGTCATCACAATGCTCCATGGCTTATGCCATCACAATTTTCCATGGCCCCTGTCATCACAATGCTCCATGCCCTTTTCATCAAAATGCTCCAGAACTCTGGTCATCATAATGCTCCATGCCAATGTCATCAAAATGCCCCATGACACTTGTCATCACAATGCTCCATGGCCTTTGTCATCACAATGTTCCATGGCCCCTGTCATCACAGTGCTCCATTATACCTTTCATCACAATTCTAGATGACCACTGTCATCACCATGCACCATGACAGATGTCATAACAATTCGCCATGGTCCTTGTCATCACAATGCTCCATGAACCTTGTCATCACAAGGTTCCAGGACTCTTGTCATCACAATGATCCATGATCACTTTCATCACAATGCTCCATGAAACCTGTCACCTCAATGCTCCATAGCCTTTGTATTCACAATGCTCCATGGCCCCTGTAATCACAGTGCTCCATGACACCTTTCATCACAATGATCCAAGACCGCTGTCATTACAATGCCCCATGACGCCTGCCACCACAAATCTCCAAGGCCTCTCTTACCAAAAAGCTCCATGATCCCTGTCAGTACAATGTTCGATGACACTTTTCATCACAATGCTCCATGACCCCTGTCATCACAAAGTTCTCTGCCCATATCATCACAATGCTCCTTGTCACCTTTCATCACAATGCTCCATGTCCTTTCATCACAATGCTCCATAATTCTTGTCATCGTAATGTTCCTTGACCGTGTCATCACAATGCTCCATGACCGTTGTCATCACAAAGCTCCATGACCCCTGTCATCACAATGATCCATGATTCCTTTCCTCACAGTGCTCCAGTACCCTTTTCATCACAATGCTCCATGCCATTGTCAGCACAATGCTCCTTGGACCCTGTCATCAAAATGCTCCATCCCCTTTTCATCACAATGCTCCAGATATCCTATCATTACAATGCTCCATGCCCGTGTCAGCACAATGCTTCATGACCCCTGTCATCAAAATGCTTTATGAACATTCTTATCACAATGTTCCATGACCCCTGTCATCAAAATGATCCATGACCGTTGTCATCACAATGCTGCATGATACCTTTCATCCCAATCCTCTGTGACTGCTGTCATCATAATGCTCCAGGACAATTTTCATCACAATGCTCCATGTCCCCTGTCATCACAGTGCCCCATAAGCCCTGTAATCCCAATGCTCCATGACCCTGTCATCACAATGCTACATGACCCCTGTCATCACATTGTTCCATGGCCTATGTATTCACAATGTTCCATGGACCCTGTAATCACACTGCTCCATGTTCCTTTTCAACACAATGCTCCATGACCCCTGTCATCACAATGTTCCATGAAAGTTGTCATCAAAATGCTCCATGACCCCGGTCACCACAAGGTTCCCTGCCTTTGTCATCACAATGGTACATGGCCTTGTCATCACAATGTTCCATGGCCTCTGTCATCACTATGCTCCATGGTCTTTCACATCACAATGCTCTATGACCCCTGTCATCACAATGCTTGATGACCATTGTCATCACAATGCTCCAAGGTCCCTGTCATCACAATGCCTCATGGTCTTTGTAATCACAATGCTCAATGACCACTGACATCACAATGCTCCATGAACCCTGTGATCACAATGCTCTATGGACTTTGTCATCACAATGACACGTGACCCCCGTCAACACAATGCCTGATGAACCCTGACATCAAAATGCTAAATGGCACTTGTCATCACAATGCTATATGAAGCCTGTCATCAGTATTCACCATGTCACTTGTTTTCACAATGCTCCATGCCCCCTGTAATCCCAGTACTCCATGACCCCTTTCATCACAATGCCCAATGCCACCTCTCATCACAATTCTCCATGGCATTTGTCATCACGATGCTCCATGACACCTGTCATCACAATGCTCCATGACATTTGTCATCACAATGCTCCATGGCCCCTCTCATTACTGTGCTCCATAATAACTTGAATCACATTTCTAGATGACCAGTGCCATCACAATGCTCCATGACATTGTCATCACAATTCGCCATGACCATTGTCATCACAATGCTCCATGAACCATGTCATCACAGGGTCCCAGGACACTTGTCATCACAATGATCCATTACCACATTCATCACAATGCTCCATGACCACTGTCATCTCAATGCCCCATGGCCTTTGTGTTCACAATGCTCCATGGCCCCTGTAATCACAGTGCGCCATAACACCTTTCATCATAATGCTCCATGACCACTGCCATCTCAATGCCTCATGACGCCTGTCATTACAATTCTCCAAGGCCCCTCTCATCACAATGCTCCATGACACTTGTCATCACATTGCTCCATAACACCTGTCATCACAGTGTTCCCTGCCCATGTCATCACAATGCTCCATGTCCCCTATAATCACAATGCTCCAAGCCTTTTTCCTCACAATGCTCCAGAATTTTGTCATCACAATGTTCCATGACCGTGGCATCACAATGCTCCACGGCCCTTGTCATCACAATGCTCCAGAATTCTTGTCATCACAATGTTCCATGGACGTGTCATCACAAAGCTACATGACCCTGGTCATCACAGTTCTCCATGACCTTTGTCATCACAATGCTCTATGTCACTATTCATCACAATTCTCAATGACCACTTTAATCACTATGCTCGCTGACCATTTTCATCACATTTCTCTATTGTCATTACAATTCCCCAAGGCCCCTTTCTTCACCATGCTCCATGATGCCTGTCATCACAATGCTTCATGGCTTTTGTTATCACAATGCGCCAGGACCAGTTTCATCACAATACTCCATCCCCCTTGTCATCACAGTGCATAATGAAACCTTTCATTACAATGCTCCGTGACACTTGTCATCACAATGCTCCATGGCCTTTATCGTCACAATGCTCCCAGGCACTTTTCATCACGATGTTCCATGAAAACTTTCATCACATTGCTCCATGACCATTGTCATCACAATAGTCCATAGCCTTGTCAACACAATGCTGCATAATCCCTGTCATCACAATTCTCCATGACTGCTGTCATCACAATAATCCAGGACAATTTTCATAACAATGCTTCATGCCCCCAGTCATCACAGTGCTCCATGATACCTTTCATCACAATTCCTAGATGATCAATGTTATCACAATGCCCAATGACACCTGTCATCACAATTCGCTATGACCCTTGTCATCACAATACTCGATGAACCGTGTCATCACAGTGTTCCAGGACACATGTCATCACAATGATCCATTATTATTTTCATCACAATGCTCCAATACACCTGTCATCACAATGCTCCATGGCCCCTGTTATCATATTGCTCCATGATCTCTTTCATCACAATGCTCCATGACCACTGTCATCACCATACCTCAAGATGCCTGTCATCTCAATGCTCCATGGCTCTTTTCATCACAATGCCCCATGGGCCCTGTGATCACAATGCTCCATGCCCTTGTCATCAAAGTGCTCCAGAACTCTTGTCATCATAATGCTCCATGCCAATGTCATCAAAATGTCCCATGACACTTGTCATCACAATGCTCCATGGCTTATGCCATCACAATTTTCCATGGCCCCTGTCATCACAATGCTCCATGCCCTTTTCATCAAAATGCTCCAGAACTCTTGTCATCATAATGCTCCATGCCAATGTCATCAATATGCCCCATGACACTTGTCATCACAATGCTCCATGGCCTTTGTCATCACAATGTTCCATGGCCCCTGTCATCACAGTGCTCCATTATACCTTTCATCACAATTCTAGATGACCACTGTCATCACCATGCACCATGACAGATATCATAACAATTCGCCATGGTCCTTGTCATCACAATGCTCCATGAACCTTGTCATCACAAGGTTCCAGGACTCTTGTCATCACAATGATCCATGATCACTTTCATCACAATGCTTCATGAAACCTGTCACCTCAATGCTCCATAGCCTTTGTATTCACAATGCTCCATGGCCCCTGTAATCACAGTGCTCCATGACCCCTTTCATCACAATGATCCAAGACCGCTGTCATTACAATGCCCCATGACGCCTGCCACCACAAATCTCCAAGGCCTCTCTTACCAAAATGATCCATGATCCCTGTCAGTACAATGTTCGATGACACTTTTCATCACAATGCTCCATGACCCCTGTCATCACAAAGTTCTCTGCCCATATCATCACAATGCTCCTTGTCACCTTTCATCACAATGCTCCATGTCCTTTCATCACAATGCTCCATAATTCTTGTCATCGCAATGTTCCTTGACCGCGTCATCACAATGCTCCATGACCCCTGTCATCACAATGATCCATGATTCCTTTCCTCACAGTGCTCCAGTACCCTTTTCATCACAATGCTCCATGCCATTGTCAGCACAATGCTCCTTGGACCCTGTCATCAAAATGCTCCATCCCCTTTTCATCACAATGCTCCAGATATCCTATCATTACAATGCTCCATGCCCGTGTCAACACAATGCTTCATGACCCCTGTCATCAAAATGCTTTATGAACATTCTTATCACAATGTTCCATGACCCCTGTCATCAAAATGATCCATGACCGTTGTCATCACAATGCTGCATGATACCTTTCATCCCAATCCTCTGTGACTGCTGTCATCATAATGCTCCAGGACAATTTTCATCACAATGTTCCATGCCCCCTATCATCACAGTGCCCCATAAGCCCTGTAATCCCAATGCTCCATGACCCTGTCATCACAATGCTACATGACCCCTGTCATCACATTGTTCCATGGCCTATGTATTCACAATGTTCCATGGACCCTGTAATCACACTGCTCCATGTTCCTTTTCAACACAATGCTCCATGACCCCTGTCATCACAATGTTCCATGAAAGTTGTCATCAAAATGCTCCATGACCCCGGTCACCACAAGGTTCCCTGCCCTTGTCATCACAATGTTCCATGGCCTCTGTCATCACCATGCTCCATGGTCTTTCTCATCACAATGCTCTATGACCCCTGTCATCACAATGCTTGATGACCATTGTCATCACAATGCTCCAAGGTCCCTGTCATCACAATGCCTCATGGTCTTTGTAATCACAATGCTCAATGACCACTGTCATCACAATGCTCCATGCCGTTGTCATCACAATGCTCCATGGCCCCAGTAATCACAATGCTCCATGCGCTTGTCATCACAATGCTCCAGAACCTTTGTCATCATAATGCTCCATTCCCGTGTCATCACATTGCTCAATGACACTTGTCATCAAAATGTTCCTTGGTCTTTGTCATCACAATGCTCCATGATCCCAGTCATCACAATGATCCCTGCCAATGTCATCACAATGCTCCATGTCTCCTGTAATCACAGTGCTCCATGCCCTTGTCATCACAATGCTCCAGTTCTGTTGTCATCACCATGCTTCATGCCAGTGTCATCACAATGCTCCATGAATCTGGGCTTCACAATGCTCCATGGCCCATGTCATCACAATGCTCCATGACCCCTGTGATCACAATGATCTATGGCCTTTGTCATCACAATGACACGTGACCCCGTCAACACAATGCCTGATGAACCCTGACATCACAATGCTAAATGGCACTTGTCATCACAATGCTATATGAAGCCTGTCATCACTATTCACCATGTCACTTGTTTACACAATGCTCCATGCCCCCTGTAATCCCAGTACTCCATGACCCCTTTCATCACAATGCCCAATGGCACCTCTCATCACAATTCTCCATGGCATTTGTTATCACGATGCTCCATGACACCTATCATCACATTGTTCCATGACATTTGTCATCACAATGCTCCATGGCCCCTCTCATTACTGTGCTCCATAATAACTTGAATCACATTTCTAGATGACCAGTGCCATCACAATGCCCCATGACATTGTCATTACAATTCGCCATGACCATTGTCATCACAATGCTCCATGAACCATGTCATCACAGGGTCCCAGGACACTTGTCATCACAATGATCCATTACCACTTTCATCACAATGCTCCATGACCACTGTCATCTCAATGCCTCATGGCCTTTGTCTTAACAATGCTCCATGGCCCCTGTAATCACAGTGCTCCATAACACCTTTCATCATAATGCTCCATGACCACTGCCATCTCAATGCCTCATGAGGCCTGTCATCACAATTCTCCAAGGCCCCTCTCATCACAATGCTCCATGACACTTGTCATCACATTGCTCCATAACACCTGTCATCACAGTGTTCCCTGCCCATGTCATCACAATGCTCCATGTCCCCTATAATCACAATGCTCCAAGATTTTTCCTCACAATGCTCCAGAATTTTGTCATCACAATGTTCCATGACTGTGGCATCACAATGCTCCACGGCCCTTGTCATCACAATGCTCCAGAATTCTGGTCATCACAATGTTCCATGGACGTGTCATCACAAAGCTACATGACCCTGGTCATCACAGTTCTACATGACCTTTGTCATCACAATGCTCTATGTCACTATTCATCACAATTCTCAATGACCACTTTAATCACTATGCTCGCTGACCATTTTCATCACATTTCTCTATTGTCATTACAATTCCCCATGGCCCCTTTCTTCACCATGCTCCATGATGCCTGTCATCACAATGCTCCATGGCTTTTGTTATCACAATGCGCCAGGACAAGTTTCATCACAATACCCCATCCCCCTTGTCATCACAGTGCATAATGAAAGCTTTCATTACAAGGCTCCGTGAGTCTTGTCATCACAATGCTCCATGGCCTTTATCGTCACAATGCTCCCAGGCACTTTTCATCACGATGTTCCAAGAAAACTTTCATCACATTGCTCCATGACCATTGTCATCACAATAGTCCATAGCCTTGTCAACACAATGCTGCATGAGCCCTGTCATCACAATTCTCCATGACTGCTGTCATCACAATAATCCAGGACAATTTTCATAACAATGCTTCATGCCCCCAGTCATCACAGTGCTCCATGATAATTTTCATCACAATTCCTAGATGATCAATGTCATCACAATGCCCAATGACACCTGTTATCACAATTCGCTATGACCCTTGTCATCACAATACTCGATGAACCGTGTCATCACAGCGTTCCAGGACACATGTCATCACAATGATCCATTACTATTTTCATCACAATGCTCCAATACACCTGTCATCACAATGCTCCATGGCCCCTGTTATCATATTGCTCCATGATCTCTTTCATCACAATGCTCCATGACCACTCTCATCACCATACCTCAAGACGCCTGTCATCTCAATGCTCTATGGCTCTTTTCATCACAATGCCCCATGGGCCCTGTGATCACAATGCTCCATGCCCTTGTCATCAAAGTGCTCCAGAACTCTTGTCATCATAATGCTCCATGCCAATGTCATCAAAATGTCCCATGACACTTGTCATCACAATGCTCCATGGCTTATGCCATCACAATTTTCCATGGCCCCTGTCATCACAATGCTCCATGCCCTTTTCATCAAAATGCTCCAGAACTCAGGTCATCATAATGCTCCATGCCAATGTCATCAAAATGCCCCATGACACTTGTCATCACAATGCTCCATGGCCTTTGTCATCACAATGTTCCATGGCCCCTGTCATCACAGTGCTCCATTATACCTTTCATCACAATTCTAGATGACCACTGTCATCACCATGCCCCATGACAGATGTCATAACAATTCGCCATGGTCCTTGTCATCACAAGGCTCCATGAACCTTGTCATCACAACGTTCCAGGACTCTTGTCATCACAATGATCCATGATCACTTTCATCACAATGCTCCATGAAACCTGTCACCACAATGCTCCATAGCCTTTGTATTCACAATGCTCCATGGCCCCTGTAATCACAGTGCTCCATGACCCCTTTCATCACAATGATCCAAGACCGCTGTCATTACAATGCCCCATGACGCCTGCCACCACAAATCTCCAAGGCCTCTCTTACCAAAAAGCTCCATGATCCCTGTCAGTACAATGTTCGATGACACTTTTCATCACAATGCTCCATGACCCCTGTCATCACAAAGTTCTCTGCCCATATCATCACAATGCTCCTTGTCACCTTTCATCACAATGCTCCATGTCCTTTCATCACAATGCTCCATAATTCTTGTCATCGCAATGTTCCTTGACCGTGTCATCACAATGCTCCATGACCCTTGTCATCACCAAGCTCCATGACCCCTGTCATCACAATGATCCATGATTCCTTTCCTCACAGTGCTCCAGTACCCTTTTCATCACAATGCTCCATGCCATTGTCAGCACAATGCTCCTTGGACCCTGTCATCAAAATGCTCCATCCCCTTTTCATCACAATGCTCCAGATATCCTATCATTACAATGCTCCATGCCCGTGTCAACACAATGCTTCATGACCCCTGTCATCAAAATGCTTTATGAACATTCTTAACACAATGTTCCATGACCCCTGTCATCAAAATGATCCATGACCGTTGTCATCACAATGCTGCATGATACCTTTCATCCCAATCCTCTGTGACTGCTGTCATCATAATGCTCCAGGACAATTTTCATCACAATGCTCCATGCCCCCTGTCATCACAGTGCCCCAAAAGCCCTGTAATCCCAATGCTCCATGACCCTGTCATCACAATGATACATGACACCTGTCATCACATTGTTCCATGGCCTATGTATTCACAATGTTCCATGGACCCTGTAATCACACTGCCCCATGTTCCTTTTCAACACAATGCTCCATGACCCCTGTCATCGCAATTTTCCATGAAAGTTGTCATCAAAATGCTCCATGACCCCGGTCACCACAATGTTCCCTGCCCTTGTCATCACAATGGTACATGGCCTTGTCATCACAATGTTCCATGGCCTCTGTCATCACCATGCTCCATGGTCTTTATCATCACAATGCTCTATGACCCCTGTCATCACAATGCTTGATGACCATTGTCATCACAATGCTCCAAGGTCCCTGTCATCACAATGCCTCATGGTCTTTGTAATCACAATGCTCAATGACCACTGTCATCACAATGCTCCATGCCGTTGTCATCACAATGCTCCAAGGCCCCTCTCATCACAATGCTCCATGACACTTGTCATCACATTGCTCCATAACACGTCATCACAGTGTTCCCTGCCCATGTCATCACAATGCTCCATGTCCCCTATAATCACAATGCTCCAAGCCTTTTTCCTCACAATGCTCCAGAATTTTGTCATCACAATGTTCAATGACCGTGGCAAAACAATGCTCCACAGCACTTGTCATCACAATGCTCCAGAATTCTTGTCATCACAATGTTCCATGGACGTGTCATCACAAAGCTATATGACCCTGGTCATCACAGGTCTCCATGACCTTTGTCATCACAATGCTCTATGTCACTATTCATCACAATTCTCAATGACCACTTTAATCACTATGCTCGCTGACCATTTTCATCACATTTCTCTATTGTCATTACAATTCCCCATGGCCCCTTTCTTCACCATGCTCCACGATGCCTGTCATCACAATGCTCCATGGCTTTTGTTATCACAATGCGCCAGGACCAGTTTCATCACAATACCCCATCCCCCTTGTCATCACAGTGCATAATGAAAGCTTTCATTACAAAGCTCCGTGACACTTGTCATCACAATGCTCCATGGCCTTTATCGTCACAATGTTCCCAGGCACTTTTCATCACGATGTTCCATGAAAACTTTCATCACATTGCTCCATGACCATTGTCATCACAATAGTCCATAGCCTTGTCAACACAATGCTGCATAATCCCTGTCATCACAATTCTCCATGACTGCTGTCATCACAATAATTCAGGACAATTTTCATAACAATGCTTCATGCCCCCAGGCATCAAAGTGTTCAATGATACCTTTCATCACAATTCCTAGATGATCAATGTCATCACAATGCCCAATGACACCTGTCATCACAATTCGCTATGACCCTTGTCATCACAATACTCGATGAACCGTGTCATCACAGTGTTCCAGGACACATGTCATCACAATGATCCATTACTATTTTCATCACAATGCTCCAATACACCTTTCATCACAATGCTCCATTGCCCCTGTTATCATACTGCTCCATGATCTCTTTCATCACAATGCTCCATGCCCACTGTCATCACCATAACTCAAGACGCCTGTCATCTCAATGCTCCATGGCTCTTTTCATCACAATGCCCCATGGGCCCTGTGATCACAATGCTCCATGCCCTTGTCATCAAAGTGCTCCAGAACTCTTGTCATCATAATGCTCCATGCCAATGTCATCAAAATGTCCCATGACACTTGTCATCACAATGCTCCATGGCTTATGCCATCACAATTTTCCATGGCCCTGTCATCACAATGCTCCATGACCTTTTCATCAAAATGCTCCATGCCCTTTTCATCAAAATGCTCCAGAACTCTTGTCATCATAATGCTACATGCGCATGTCATCCAAATGCCCCATGACAATTGTCATCACAATGCTCCATGGCCTTTGTCATCACAATGTTCCATGGCCCCTGTCATCACAGTGCTCCATTATACCTTTCATCACAATTCTAGATGACCACTGTCATCACCATGCCCCATGACAGATGTCATAACAATTCGCCATGGTCCTTGTCATCACAATGCTCCATGAACCTTGTCATCACAAGGTTCCAGGACTCTTGTCATCACAATGATCCATGATCACTTTCATCACAATGCTCCATGAAACCTGTCACCTCAATGCTCCATAGCCTTTGTATTCACAATGCTCCATGGCCCCTGTAATCACAGTGCTCCATGACCCCTTTCATCACAATGATCCAAGACCGCTGTCATTACAATGCCCCATGACGCCTGCCACCACAAATCTCCAAGGCCTCTCTTACCAAAAAGCTCCATGATCCCTGTCAGTACAATGTTCGATGACACTTTTCATCACAATGCTCCATGACCCCTGTCATCACAAAGTTCTCTGCCCATATCATCACAATGCTCCTTGTCACCTTTCATCACAATGCTCCATGTCCTTTCATCACAATGCTCCATAATTCTTGTCATCGTAATGTTCCTTGACCGTGTCATCACAATGCTCCATGACCCTTGTCATCACAAAGCTCCATGACCCCTGTCATCACAATGATCCATGATTCCTTTCCTCACAGTGCTCCAGTACCCTTTTCATCACAATGCTCCATGCCATTGTCAGCACAATGCTCCTTGGACCCTGTCATCAAAATGCTCCATCCCCTTTTCATCACAATGCTCCAGATATCCTATCATTACAATGCTCCATGCCCGTGTCAGCACAATGCTTCATGACCCCTGTCATCAAAATGCTTTATGAACATTCTTATCACAATGTTCCATGACCCCTGTCATCAAAATGATCCATGACCGTTGTCATCACAATGCTGCATGATACCTTTCATCCCAATCCTCTGTGACTGCTGTCATCATAATGCTCCAGGACAATTTTCATCACAATGCTCCATGCCCCCTGTCATCACAGTGCCCCATAAGCCCTGTAATCCCAATGCTCCATGACCCTGTCATCACAATGCTACATGACCCCTGTCATCACATTGTTCCATGGCCTATGTATTCACAATGTTCCATGGACCCTGTAATCACACTGCTCCATGTTCCTTTTCAACACAATGCTCCATGACCCCTGTCATCACAAGGTTCCATGAAAGTTGTCATCAAAATGCTCCATGACCCCGTTCACCACAAGGTTCCCTGCCCTTGTCATCACAATGGTACATGGCCTTGTCATCACAATGTTCCATGGCCTCTGTCATCACTATGCTCCATGGTCTTTCACATCACAATGCTCTATGACCCCTGTCATCACAATGCTTGATGACCATTGTCATCACAATGCTCCAAGGTCCCTGTCATCACAATGCCTCATGGTCTTGGTAATCACAATGCTCAATGACCACTGTCATCATAATGCTCCATGCCGTTGTCATCACAATGCTCCATGGCCCCTGTAATCACAATGCTCCATGCGCTTGTCATCACAATGCTCCAGAACATTTGTCATCATAATACTCCATTCCCGTGTCATCACATTGCTCAATGACACTTGTCATCAAAATGTTCCTTGGTCTTTGTCATCACAATGCTCCATGATCTCTGTCATCACAATGATCCCTGCCAATGTCATCACAATGCTCCATGTCTCCTGTAATTACAATGCTCCATGCCCTTGTCATCACAATGCTCCAGTTCTGTTGTCATCACCATGCTTCATGCGAGTGTCATCACAATGCTCCATGAATCTTGTCTTCACAATGCTCCATGGCCCATGTCATCACAATGCTCCATGACCCCTGTGATCACAATGCTCTATGGACTTTGTCATCACAATGACACGTGACCCCCGTCAACACAATGCCTGATGAACCCTGACATCAAAATGCTAAATGGCACTTGTCATCACAATGCTATATGAAGCCTGTCATCAGTATTCACCATGTCACTTGTTTTCACAATGCTCCATGCCCCCTGTAATCCCAGTACTCCATGACCCCTTTCATCACAATGCCCAATGCCACCTCTCATCACAATTCTCCATGGCATTTGTCATCACGATGCTCCATGACACCTGTCATCACAATGCTCCATGACATTTGTCATCACAATGCTCCATGGCCCCTCTCATTACTGTGCTCCATAATAACTTGAATCACATTTCTAGATGACCAGTGCCATCAAAATGCTCCATGACATTGTAATCACAATTCGCCATGACCATTGTCATCACAATGCTCCATGAACCATGTCATCACAGGGTCCCAGGACACTTGTCATCACAATGATCCATTACCACTTTCATCACAATGCTCCATGACCACTGTCATCTCAATGCCCCATGGCCTTTGTGTTCACAATGCTCCATGGCCCCTGTAATCACAGTGCGCCATAACACCTTTCATCATAATGCTCCATGACCACTGCCATCTCAATGCCTCATGACGCCTGTCATCACAATTCTCCAAGGCCCCTCTCATCACAATGCTCCATGACACTTGTCATCACATTGCTCCATAACACCTGTCATCACAGTGTTCCCTGCCCATGTCATCACAATGCTCCATGTCCCCTATAATCACAATGCTCCAAGCCTTTTTCCTCACAATGCTCCAGAATTTTGTCATCACAATGTTCCATGACCGTGGCATCACAATGCTCCACGGCCCTTGTCATCACAATGCTCCAGAATTCTTGTCATCACAATGTTCCATGGACGTGTCATCACAAAGCTACATGACCCTGGTCATCACAGTTCTCCATGACCTTTGTCATCACAATGCTCTATGTCACTATTCATCACAATTCTCAATGACCACTTTAATCACTATGCTCGCTGACCATTTTCATCACATTTCTCTATTGTCATTACAATTCCCCATGGCCCCTTTCTTCACCATGCTCCATGATGCCTGTCATCACAATGCTTCATGGCTTTTGTTATCACAATGCGCCAGGACCAGTTTCATCACAATACTCCATCCCCCTTGTCATCACAGTGCATAATGAAACCTTTCATTACAATGCTCCGTGACACTTGTCATCACAATGCTCCATGGCCTTTATCGTCACAATGCTCCCAGGCACTTTTCATCACGATGTTCCATGAAAACTTTCATCACATTGCTCCATGACCATTGTCATCACAATAGTCCATAGCCTTGTCAACACAATGCTGCATAATCCCTGTCATCACAATTCTCCATGACTGCTGTCATCACAATAATCCAGGACAATTTTCATAACAATGCTTCATGCCCCCAGTCATCACAGGGCTCCATGATACCTTTCATCACAATTCCTAGATGATCAATGTCATCACAATGCCCAATGACACCTGTCATCACAATTCGCTATGACCCTTGTCATCACAATACTCGATGAACCGTGTCATCACAGTGTTCCAGGACACATGTCATCACAATGATCCATTACTATTTTCATCACAATGCTCCAATACACCTGTCATCACAATGCTCCATGGCCCCTGTTATCATATTGCTCCATGATCTCTTTCATCACAATGCTCCATGACCACTCTCATCACCATACCTCAAGACGCCTGTCATCTCAATGCTCTATGGCTCTTTTCATCACAATGCCCCATGGGCCCTGTGATCACAATGCTCCATGCCCTTGTCATCAAAGTGCTCCAGAACTCTTGTCATCATAATGCTCCATGCCAATGTCATCAAAATGTCCCATGACACTTGTCATCACAATGCTCCATGGCTTATGCCATCACAATTTTCCATGGCCCCTGTCATCACAATGCTCCATGCCCTTTTCATCAAAATGCTCCAGAACTCAGGTCATCATAATGCTCCATGCCAATGTCATCAAAATGCCCCATGACACTTGTCATCACAATGCTCCATGGCCTTTGTCATCACAATGTTCCATGGCCCCTGTCATCACAGTGCTCCATTATACCTTTCATCACAATTCTAGATGACCACTGTCATCACCATGCCCCATGACAGATGTCATAACAATTCGCCATGGTCCTTGTCATCACAAGGCTCCATGAACCTTGTCATCACAACGTTCCAGGACTCTTGTCATCACAATGATCCATGATCACTTTCATCACAATGCTCCATGAAACCTGTCACCACAATGCTCCATAGCCTTTGTATTCACAATGCTCCATGGCCCCTGTAATCACAGTGCTCCATGACCCCTTTCATCACAATGATCCAAGACCGCTGTCATTACAATGCCCCATGACGCCTGCCACCACAAATCTCCAAGGCCTCTCTTACCAAAAAGCTCCATGATCCCTGTCAGTACAATGTTCGATGACACTTTTCATCACAATGCTCCATGACCCCTGTCATCACAAAGTTCTCTGCCCATATCATCACAATGCTCCTTGTCACCTTTCATCACAATGCTCCATGTCCTTTCATCACAATGCTCCATAATTCTTGTCATCGCAATGTTCCTTGACCGTGTCATCACAATGCTCCATGACCCTTGTCATCACCAAGCTCCATGACCCCTGTCATCACAATGATCCATGATTCCTTTCCTCACAGTGCTCCAGTATCCTTTTCATCACAATGCTCCATGCCATTGTCAGCACAATGCTCCTTGGACCCTGTCATCAAAATGCTCCATCCCCTTTTCATCACAATGCTCCAGATATCCTATCATTACAATGCTCCATGCCCGTGTCAACACAATGCTTCATGACCCCTGTCATCAAAATGCTTTATGAACATTCTTAACACAATGTTCCATGACCCCTGTCATCAAAATGATCCATGACCGTTGTCATCACAATGCTGCATGATACCTTTCATCCCAATCCTCTGTGACTGCTGTCATCATAATGCTCCAGGACAATTTTCATCACAATGCTCCATGCCCCCTGTCATCACAGTGCCCCAAAAGCCCTGTAATCCCAATGCTCCATGACCCTGTCATCACAATGATACATGACACCTGTCATCACATTGTTCCATGGCCTATGTATTCACAATGTTCCATGGACCCTGTAATCACACTGCCCCATGTTCCTTTTCAACACAATGCTCCATGACCCCTGTCATCGCAATTTTCCATGAAAGTTGTCATCAAAATGCTCCATGACCCCGGTCACCACAATGTTCCCTGCCCTTGTCATCACAATGGTACATGGCCTTGTCATCACAATGTTCCATGGCCTCTGTCATCACCATGCTCCATGGTCTTTATCATCACAATGCTCTATGACCCCTGTCATCACAATGCTTGATGACCATTGTCATCACAATGCTCCAAGGTCCCTGTCATCACAATGCCTCATGGTCTTTGTAATCACAATGCTCAATGACCACTGTCATCACAATGCTCCATGCCGTTGTCATCACAATGCTCCAAGGCCCCTCTCATCACAATGCTCCATGACACTTGTCATCACATTGCTCCATAACACGTCATCACAGTGTTCCCTGCCCATGTCATCACAATGCTCCATGTCCCCTATAATCACAATGCTCCAAGCCTTTTTCCTCACAATGCTCCAGAATTTTGTCATCACAATGTTCAATGACCGTGGCAAAACAATGCTCCACAGCACTTGTCATCACAATGCTCCAGAATTCTTGTCATCACAATGTTCCATGGACGTGTCATCACAAAGCTATATGACCCTGGTCATCACAGGTCTCCATGACCTTTGTCATCACAATGCTCTATGTCACTATTCATCACAATTCTCAATGACCACTTTAATCACTATGCTCGCTGACCATTTTCATCACATTTCTCTATTGTCATTACAATTCCCCATGGCCCCTTTCTTCACCATGCTCCACGATGCCTGTCATCACAATGCTCCATGGCTTTTGTTATCACAATGCGCCAGGACCAGTTTCATCACAATACCCCATCCCCCTTGTCATCACAGTGCATAATGAAAGCTTTCATTACAAAGCTCCGTGACACTTGTCATCACAATGCTCCATGGCCTTTATCGTCACAATGTTCCCAGGCACTTTTCATCACGATGTTCCATGAAAACTTTCATCACATTGCTCCATGACCATTGTCATCACAATAGTCCATAGCCTTGTCAACACAATGCTGCATAATCCCTGTCATCACAATTCTCCATGACTGCTGTCATCACAATAATTCAGGACAATTTTCATAACAATGCTTCATGCCCCCAGGCATCAAAGTGTTCAATGATACCTTTCATCACAATTCCTAGATGATCAATGTCATCACAATGCCCAATGACACCTGTCATCACAATTCGCTATGACCCTTGTCATCACAATACTCGATGAACCGTGTCATCACAGTGTTCCAGGACACATGTCATCACAATGATCCATTACTATTTTCATCACAATGCTCCAATACACCTTTCATCACAATGCTCCATTGCCCCTGTTATCATACTGCTCCATGATCTCTTTCATCACAATGCTCCATGCCCACTGTCATCACCATAACTCAAGACGCCTGTCATCTCAATGCTCCATGGCTCTTTTCATCACAATGCCCCATGGGCCCTGTGATCACAATGCTCCATGCCCTTGTCATCAAAGTGCTCCAGAACTCTTGTCATCATAATGCTCCATGCCAATGTCATCAAAATGTCCCATGACACTTGTCATCACAATGCTCCATGGCTTATGCCATCACAATTTTCCATGGCCCTGTCATCACAATGCTCCATGACCTTTTCATCAAAATGCTCCATGCCCTTTTCATCAAAATGCTCCAGAACTCTTGTCATCATAATGCTACATGCGCATGTCATCCAAATGCCCCATGACAATTGTCATCACAATGCTCCATGGCCTTTGTCATCACAATGTTCCATGGCCCCTGTCATCACAGTGCTCCATTATACCTTTCATCACAATTCTAGATGACCACTGTCATCACCATGCCCCATGACAGATGTCATAACAATTCGCCATGGTCCTTGTCATCACAATGCTCCATGAACCTTGTCATCACAAGGTTCCAGGACTCTTGTCATCACAATGATCCATGATCACTTTCATCACAATGCTCCATGAAACCTGTCACCTCAATGCTCCATAGCCTTTGTATTCACAATGCTCCATGGCCCCTGTAATCACAGTGCTCCATGACCCCTTTCATCACAATGATCCAAGACCGCTGTCATTACAATGCCCCATGACGCCTGCCACCACAAATCTCCAAGGCCTCTCTTACCAAAAAGCTCCATGATCCCTGTCAGTACAATGTTCGATGACACTTTTCATCACAATGCTCCATGACCCCTGTCATCACAAAGTTCTCTGCCCATATCATCACAATGCTCCTTGTCACCTTTCATCACAATGCTCCATGTCCTTTCATCACAATGCTCCATAATTCTTGTCATCGTAATGTTCCTTGACCGTGTCATCACAATGCTCCATGACCCTTGTCATCACAAAGCTCCATGACCCCTGTCATCACAATGATCCATGATTCCTTTCCTCACAGTGCTCCAGTACCCTTTTCATCACAATGCTCCATGCCATTGTCAGCACAATGCTCCTTGGACCCTGTCATCAAAATGCTCCATCCCCTTTTCATCACAATGCTCCAGATATCCTATCATTACAATGCTCCATGCCCGTGTCAGCACAATGCTTCATGACCCCTGTCATCAAAATGCTTTATGAACATTCTTATCACAATGTTCCATGACCCCTGTCATCAAAATGATCCATGACCGTTGTCATCACAATGCTGCATGATACCTTTCATCCCAATCCTCTGTGACTGCTGTCATCATAATGCTCCAGGACAATTTTCATCACAATGCTCCATGCCCCCTGTCATCACAGTGCCCCATAAGCCCTGTAATCCCAATGCTCCATGACCCTGTCATCACAATGCTACATGACCCCTGTCATCACATTGTTCCATGGCCTATGTATTCACAATGTTCCATGGACCCTGTAATCACACTGCTCCATGTTCCTTTTCAACACAATGCTCCATGACCCCTGTCATCACAAGGTTCCATGAAAGTTGTCATCAAAATGCTCCATGACCCCGTTCACCACAAGGTTCCCTGCCCTTGTCATCACAATGGTACATGGCCTTGTCATCACAATGTTCCATGGCCTCTGTCATCACTATGCTCCATGGTCTTTCACATCACAATGCTCTATGACCCCTGTCATCACAATGCTTGATGACCATTGTCATCACAATGCTCCAAGGTCCCTGTCATCACAATGCCTCATGGTCTTGGTAATCACAATGCTCAATGACCACTGTCATCATAATGCTCCATGCCGTTGTCATCACAATGCTCCATGGCCCCTGTAATCACAATGCTCCATGCGCTTGTCATCACAATGCTCCAGAACATTTGTCATCATAATACTCCATTCCCGTGTCATCACATTGCTCAATGACACTTGTCATCAAAATGTTCCTTGGTCTTTGTCATCACAATGCTCCATGATCTCTGTCATCACAATGATCCCTGCCAATGTCATCACAATGCTCCATGTCTCCTGTAATTACAATGCTCCATGCCCTTGTCATCACAATGCTCCAGTTCTGTTGTCATCACCATGCTTCATGCCAGTGTCATCACAATGCTCCATGAATCTTGTCTTCACAATGCTCCATGGCCCATGTCATCACAATGCTCCATGACCCCTGTGATCACAATGCTCTATGGACTTTGTCATCACAATGACACGTGACCCCCGTCAACACAATGCCTGATGAACCCTGACATCAAAATGCTAAATGGCACTTGTCATCACAATGCTATATGAAGCCTGTCATCAGTATTCACCATGTCACTTGTTTTCACAATGCTCCATGCCCCCTGTAATCCCAGTACTCCATGACCCCTTTCATCACAATGCCCAATGCCACCTCTCATCACAATTCTCCATGGCATTTGTCATCACGATGCTCCATGACACCTGTCATCACAATGCTCCATGACATTTGTCATCACAATGCTCCATGGCCCCTCTCATTACTGTGCTCCATAATAACTTGAATCACATTTCTAGATGACCAGTGCCATCACAATGCTCCATGACATTGTCATCACAATTCGCCATGACCATTGTCATCACAATGCTCCATGAACCATGTCATCACAGGGTCCCAGGACACTTGTCATCACAATGATCCATTACCACTTTCATCACAATGCTCCATGACCACTGTCATCTCAATGCCCCATGGCCTTTGTGTTCACAATGCTCCATGGCCCCTGTAATCACAGTGCGCCATAACACCTTTCATCATAATGCTCCATGACCACTGCCATCTCAATGCCTCATGACGCCTGTCATCACAATTCTCCAAGGCCCCTCTCATCACAATGCTCCATGACACTTGTCATCACATTGCTCCATAACACCTGTCATCACAGTGTTCCCTGCCCATGTCATCACAATGCTCCATGTCCCCTATAATCACAATGCTCCAAGCCTTTTTCCTCACAATGCTCCAGAATTTTGTCATCACAATGTTCCATGACCGTGGCATCACAATGCTCCACGGCCCTTGTCATCACAATGCTCCAGAATTCTTGTCATCACAATGTTCCATGGACGTGTCATCACAAAGCTACATGACCCTGGTCATCACAGTTCTCCATGACCTTTGTCATCACAATGCTCTATGTCACTATTCATCACAATTCTCAATGACCACTTTAATCACTATGCTCGCTGACCATTTTCATCACATTTCTCTATTGTCATTACAATTCCCCATGGCCCCTTTCTTCACCATGCTCCATGATGCCTGTCATCACAATGCTTCATGGCTTTTGTTATCACAATGCGCCAGGACCAGTTTCATCACAATACTCCATCCCCCTTGTCATCACAGTGCATAATGAAACCTTTCATTACAATGCTCCGTGACACTTGTCATCACAATGCTCCATGGCCTTTATCGTCACAATGCTCCCAGGCACTTTTCATCACGATGTTCCATGAAAACTTTCATCACATTGCTCCATGACCATTGTCATCACAATAGTCCATAGCCTTGTCAACACAATGCTGCATAATCCCTGTCATCACAATTCTCCATGACTGCTGTCATCACAATAATCCAGGACAATTTTCATAACAATGCTTCATGCCCCCAGTCATCACAGGGCTCCATGATACCTTTCATCACAATTCCTAGATGATCAATGTCATCACAATGCCCAATGACACCTGTCATCACAATTCGCTATGACCCTTGTCATCACAATACTCGATGAACCGTGTCATCACAGTGTTCCAGGACACATGTCATCACAATGATCCATTACTATTTTCATCACAATGCTCCAATACACCTGTCATCACAATGCTCCATGGCCCCTGTTATCATATTGCTCCATGATCTCTTTCATCACAATGCTCCATGACCACTCTCATCACCATACCTCAAGACGCCTGTCATCTCAATGCTCCATGGCTCTTTTCATCACAATGCCCCATGGGCCCTGTGATCACAATGCTCCATGCCCTTGTCGTCAAAGTGCTCCAGAACTCTTGTCATCATAATGCTCCCTGCCAATGTCATCAAAATGTCCCATGACACTTGTCATCACAATGCTCCATGGCTTATGCCATCACAATTTTCCATGGCCCCTGTCATCACAATGCTCCATTCCCTTTTCATCAAAATGCTCCAGAACTCTGGTCATCATAATGCTCCATGCCAATGTCATCAAAATGCCCCATGACACTTGTCATCACAATGCTCCATGGCCTTTGTCATCACAATGTTCCATGGCCCCTGTCATCACAGTGCTCCATTATACCTTTCATCACAATTCTAGATGACCACTGTCATCACCATGCCCCATGACAGATGTCATAACAATTCGCCATGGTCCTTGTCATCACAATGCTCCATGAACCTTGTCATCACAAGGTTCCAGGACTCTTGTCATCACAATGATCCATGATCACTTTCATCACAATGCTCCATGAAACCTGTCACCTCAATGCTCCATAGCCTTTGTATTCACAATGCTCCATGGCCCTTGTAATCACAGTGCTCCATGACCCCTTTCATCACAATGATCCAAGACCGCTGTCATTACAATGCCCCATGACGCCTGCCACCACAAATCTCCAAGCCCTCTCTTACCAAAAAGCTCCATGATCCCTGTCAGTACAATGTTCGATGACACTTTTCATCACAATGCTCCATGACACCTGTCATCACAAAGTTCTCTGCCCATATCATCACAATGCTCCTTGTCACCTTTCATCACAATGCTCCATGTCCTTTCATCACAATGCTCCATAATTCTTGTCATCGTAATGTTCCTTGACCGTGTCATCACAATGCTCCATGACCCTTGTCATCACAAAGCTCCATGACCCCTGTCATCACAATGATCCATGATTCCTTTCCTCACAGTGCTCCAGTACCCTTTTCATCACAATGCTCCATGCCATTGTCAGCACAATGCTCCTTGGACCCTGTCATCAAAATGCTCCATCCCCTTTTCATCACACTGCTCCAGATATCCTATCTTTACAATGCTCCATGCCCGTGTCAGCACAATGCTTCATGACCCCTGTCATCAAAATGCTTTATGAACATTCTTATCACAATGTTCCATGACCCCTGTCATCAAAATGATCCATGACCGTTGTCATCACAATGCTGCATGATACCTTTCATCCCAATCCTCTGTGACTGCTGTCATCATAATGCTCCAGGACAATTTTCATCACAATGCTCCATGCCCCCTGTCATCACAGTGCCCCATAAGCCCTGTAATCCCAATGCTCCATGACCCTGTCATCACAATGCTACATGACCCCTGTCATCACATTGTTCCATGGCCTATGTATTCACAATGTTCCATGGACCCTGTAATCACACTGCTCCATGTTCCTTTTCAACACAATGCTCCATGACCCCTGTCATCACAATGTTCCATGAAAGTTGTCATCAAAATGCTCCATGACCCCGGTCACCACAAGGTTCCCTGCCCTTGTCATCACAATGTTCCATGGCCTCTGTCATCACCATGCTCCATGGTCTTTCTCATCACAATGCTCTATGACCCCTGTCATCACAATGCTTGATGACCATTGTCATCACAATGCTCCAAGGTCCCTGTCATCACAATGCCTCATGGTCTTTGTAATCACAATGCTCAATGACCACTGTCATCACAATGCTCCATGCCGTTGTCATCACAATGCTCCATGGCCCCTGTAATCACAATGCTCCATGCGCTTGTCATCACAATGCTCCAGAACCTTTGTCATCATAATGCTCCATTCCCGTGTCATCACATTGCTCAATGACACTTGTCATCAAAATGTTCCTTGGTCTTTGTCATCACAATGCTCCATGATCCCTGTCATCACAATGATCCCTGCCAAAGTCATCACAATGCTCCATGTCTCCTGTAATCACAGTGCTCCATGCCCTTGTCATCACAATGCTCCTGTTCTGTTGTCATCACCATGCTTCATGCCAGTGTCATCACAATGCCCCATGAATCTTGGCTTCACAATGCTCCATGGCCCATGTCATCACAATGCTCCATGACCCCTGTGATCACAATGATCTATGGCCTTTGTCATCACAATGACACGTGACCCCCGTCAACACAATGCCTGATGAACCCTGACATCACAATGCTAAATGGCACTTGTCATCACAATGCTATATGAAGCCTGTCATCACTATTCACCATGTCACTTGTTTACACAATGCTCCATGCCCCCTGTAATCCCAGTATTCCATGACCCCTTTCATAACAATGCCCAATGCCACCTCTCATCACAATTCTCCATGGCATTTGTCATCGCGATGCTCCATGACACCTATCATCACATTGCTCCATGACATTTGTCATCACAATGCTCCATGGCCCCTCTCATTACTGTGCTCCATAATAACTTGAATCACATTTCTAGATGACCAGTGCCATCACAATGCCCCATGACATTGTCATTACAATTCGCCATGACCATTGTCATCACAATGCTCCATGAACCATGTCATCACAGGGTCCCAGGACACTTGTCATCACAATGATCCATTACCACTTTCATCACAATGCTCCATGACCACTGTCATCTCAATGCCCCATGGCCTTTGTCTTCACAATGCTCCATGGCCCCTGTAATCACAGTGCTCCATAACACCTTTCATCATAATGCTCCATGACCACTGCCATCTCAATGCCTCATGACGCCTGTCATCACAATTCTCCAAGGCCCCTCTCATCACAATGCTCCATGACACTTGTCATCACATTGCTCCATAACACCTGTCATCACAGTGTTCCCTGCCCATGTCATCACAATGCTCCATGTCCCCTATAATCACAATGCTCCAAGCCTTTTTCCTCACAATGCTCCAGAATTTTGTCATCACAATGTTCCATGACTGTGGCATCACAATGCTCCACGGCCCTTGTCAGCACAATGCTCCAGAATTCTGGTCATCACAATGTTCCATGGACGTGTCATCACAAAGCTACATGACCCTGGTCATCACAGTTCTACATGACCTTTGTCATCACAATGCTCTATGTCACTATTCATCACAATTCTCAATGACCACTTTAATCACTATGCTCGCTGACCATTTTCATCACATTTCTCTATTGTCATTACAATTCCCCATGGCCCCTTTCTTCACCATGCTCCATGATGCCTGTCATCACAATGCTCCATGGCCTTTATCGTCACAATGCTCCCAGGCACTTTTCATCACGATGTTCCAAGAAAACTTTCATCACATTGCTCCATGACCATTGTCATCACAATAGTCCATAGCCTTGTCAACACAATGCTGCATAATCCCTGTCATCACAATTCTCCATGACTGCTGTCATCACAATAACCCAGGACAATTTTCATAACAATGCTTCATGCCCCCAGTCATCACAGTGCTCCATGATACCTTTCATCACAATTCCTAGATGATCAATGTCATCACAATGCCCAATGACACCTGTCATCACAATTCGCTATGACCCTTGTCATCACAATACTCGATGAACCGTGTCATCACAGTGTTCCAGGACACATGTCATCACAATGATCAATTATTATTTTCATCACAATGCTCCAATACACCTGTCATCACAATGCTCCATGGCCCCTGTTATCATATTGCTCCATGATCTCTTTCATCACAATGCTCCATGACCACTGTCATCACCATACCTCAAGACGCCTGTCATCTCAATGCTCCATGGCTCTTTTCATCACAATGCCCCATGGCCACTGTCATCACAATGCTCCATGCCCTTTTCATCAAAATGCTCCAGAACTCTTGTCATCATAATGCTCCATGCCAATGTCATCAAAATGTCCATTGACACTTGTCATCACAATGCTCCATGGCTTATGCCATCACAATTTTCCATGGCCCCTGTCATCACAATGCTCCATGCCCTTTTCAACAAAATGCTCCAGAACTCTTGTCATCATAATGCTCCATGCCAATGTCATCAAAATGCCCCATGACACTTTTCATCACAATGCTCCATGGCCTTTGTCAGCACAATGTTCCATGGCCCCTGTCATCACAGTGCTCCATTATACCTTTCATCACAATTCTAGATGACCACTGTCATCACCATGCCCCATGACAGATGTCATAACAATTCGCCATGGTCCTTGTCATCACAATGCTCCATGAACCTTGTCATCACAAGGTTCCAGGACTCTTGTCATCACAATGATCCATGATCACTTTCATCACAATGCTCCATGAAACCTGTCACCTCAATGCTCCATAGCCTTTGTATTCACAATGCTCCATGGCCCCTGTAATCACAGTGCTCCATGACCCCTTTCATCACAATGATCCAAGACCGCTGTCATTACAATGCCCCATGACGCCTGCCACCACAAATCTCCAAGGCCTCTCTTACCAAAAAGCTCCATGATCCCTGTCAGTACAATGTTCGATGACACTTTTCATCACAATGCTCCATGACCCCTGTCATCACAAAGTTCTCTGCCCATATCATCACAATGCTCCTTGTCACCTTTCATCACAATGCTCCATGTCCTTTCATCACAATGCTCCATAATTCTTGTCATCGCAATGTTCCTTGACCGTGTCATCACAATGCTCCATGACACTTGTCATCACAAAGCTCCATGACCCCTGTCATCACAATGATCCATGATTCCTTTCCTCACAGTGCTCCAGTACCCTTTTCATCACAATGCTCCATGCCATTGTCAGCACAATGCTCCTTGGACCCTGTCATTAAAATGCTCCATCCCCTTTTCATCACAATGCTCCAGATATCCTATCATTACAATGCTCCATGCCCGTGTCAACACAATGCTTCATGACCCCTGTCATCAAAATGCTTTATGAACATTCTTATCACAATGTTCCATGACCCCTGTCATCAAAATGATCCATGACCGTTGTCATCACAATGCTTCATGATACCTTTCATCCCAATCCTCTGGGACTGCTGTCATCATAATGCTCCAGGACAATTTTCATCACAATGCTCCATGCCCCCTGTCATCAGAGTGCCCCATAAGTCCTGAAATCCCAATGCTCCATGACCCTGTCATCACAATGCTACATGACCCCTGTCATCACATTGTTCCATGGCCTATGTATTCACAATGTTCCATGGACCCTGTAATCACACTGCTCCATGTTCCTTTTCAACACAATGCTCCATGACCCCTGTCATCACAATGTTCCATGAAAGTTGTCATCAAAATGCTCCATGACCCCGGTCACCACAAGGTTCCCTGCCCTTGTCATCACAATGGTACATGGCCTTGTCATCACAGTGTTCCATGGCCTCTGTCATCACCATGCTCCATGGTCTTTCTCATCACAATGCTCTATGCCCCTGTCATCACAATGCTTGATGACCATTGTCATCACAATGCTCCAAGGTCCCTGTCATCACAATGCCTCATGGTCTTTGTAATCACAATGCTCAATGACCACTGTCATCACAATGCTCCATGCCGTTGTCATCACAATGCTCCATGGCCCCTGTTATCACAATGTTCCATGCGCTTGTCATCACAATGCTCCAGAACATTTGTCATCATAATGCTCCATTCCCGTGTCATCACATTGCTCAATGACACTTGTCATCAAAATGTTCCTTGGTCTTTGTCATCACAATGCTCCATGATCCCAGTCATCACAATGATCCCTGCCAATGTCATCACAATGCTCCATGTCTCCTGAAATCACAATGCTCCAAGCCCTTGTAATCACAATGCTCCAGTTCTGTTGTCATCACCATGCTTCATGCCAGTGTCATCACAATGCTCCATGAATCTTGTCTTCACAATGCTCCATGGCCCATGTCATCACAATGCTCCATGACCCCTGTGATCACAATGATCTATGGCCTTTGTCATCACAATGACACGTGACCCCCGTCAACACAATGCCTGATGAACCCTGACATCACAATGCTAAATGGCACCTGTCATCACAATGCTCTATGAAGCCTGTCATCACTATTCACCATGTCACTTGTTTTCACAATGCTCCATGCCCCCTGTAATCCCAGTACTCCATGACCCCTTTCATCACAATGCCCAATGCCACCTCTCATCACAATTCTCCATGGCATTTGTCATCACGATGCTCCATGACAGCTGTCATCACATTGCTCCATGACACTTGTCATCACAATGCTCCATGGCCTTTGTCATCACAATGTTCCATGGCCCCTGTCATCACAGTGCTCCATTATACCTTTCATCACAATTCTAGATGACCACTGTCATCACCATGCCCCATGACAGATGTCATAACAATTCGCCATGGTCCTTTTCATCACAATGCTCCATGAACCTTGTCATCACAAGGTTCCAGGACTCTTGTCATCACAATGATCCATGATCACTTTCATCACAATGCTCCATGAAACCTGTCACCTCAATGCTCCATAGCCTTTGTATTCACAATGCTCCATGGCCCCTGTAATCATAGTGCTCCATGACCCCTTTCATCACAATGATCCAAGACCGCTGTCATTACAATGCCCCATGATGCCTGCCACCACAAATCTCCAAGGCCTCTCTTACCAAAAAGCTCCATGATCCCTGTCAGTACAATGTTCGATGACACTTTTCATCACAATGCTCCATGACCCCTGTCATCACAAAGTTCTCTGCCCATATCATCACAATGCTCCTTGTCACCTTTCATCACAATGCTCCATGTCCTTTCATCACAATGCTCCATAATTCTTGTCATCGCAATGTTCCTTGACCGTGTCATCACAATGCTCCATGACCCTTGTCATCACAAAGCTCCATGACCCCTGTCATCACAATGATCCATGATTCCTTTCCTCACAGTGCTCCAGTACCCTTTTCATCACAATGCTCCATGCCATTGTCAGCACAATGCTCCTTGGACCCTGTCATCAAAATGCTCCATCCCCTTTTCATCACAATGCTCCAGATATCCTATCATTACAATGCTCCATGCCCGTGTCAACACAATGCTTCATGACCCCTGTCATCAAAATGCTTTATGAACATTCTTATCACAATGTTCCATGACCCCTGTCATCAAAATGATCCATGACCGTTGTCATCACAATGCTGCATGATACCTCTCATCCCAATCCTCTGTGACTGCTGTCATCATAATGCTCCAGGACAATTTTCATCACAATGCTCCATGCCCCCTGTCATCACAGTGCCCCATAAGCCCTGTAATCCCAATGCTCCATGACCCTGTCATCACAATGCTACATGACCCCTGTCATCACATTGTTCCATGGCCTATGTATTCACAATGTTCCATGGACCCTGTAATCACACTGCTCCATGTTCCTTTTCAACACAATGCTCCATGACCCCTGTCATCACAATGTTCCATGAAAGTTGTCATCAAAATGCTCCATGACCCCGGTCACCACAAGGTTCCCTGCCCTTGTCATCACAATGTTCCATGGCCTCTGTCATCACCATGCTCCATGCTCTTGCTCATCACAATGCTCTATGACCCCTGTCATCACAATGCTTGATGACCATTGTCATCACAATGCTCCAAGGTCCCTGTCATCACAATGCCTCATGGTCTTTGTAATCACAATGCTCAATGACCACTGTCATCACAATGCTGCATGCCGTTGTCATCACAATGCTCCATGGCCCCTGTAATCACAATGCTCCATGCGCTTGTCATCACAATGCTCCAGAACCTTTGTCATCATAATGCTCCATTCCCGTGTCATCACATTGCTCAATGACACTTGTCATCAAAATGTTCCTTGGTCTTTGTCATCACAATGCTCCATGATCCCAGTCATCACAATGATCCCTGCCAATGTCATCACAATGCTCCATGTCTCCTGTAATCACAGTGCTCCATGCCCTTGTCATCACAATGCTCCAGTTCTGTTGTCATCACCATGCTTCATGCCAGTGTCATCACAATGCTCCATGAATCTTGTCTTCACAATGCTCCATGGCCCATGTCATCACAATGCTCCATGACCCCTGTGATCACAATGATCTATGGCCTTTGTCATCACAATGACACGTGACCCCCGTCAACACAATGCCTGATGAACCCTGACATCACAATGCTAAATGGCACTTGTCATCACAATGCTATATGAAGCCTGTCATCACTATTCACCATGTCACTTGTTTACACAATGCTCCATGCCCCCTGTAATCCCAGTACTCCATGACCCCTTTCATCACAACGCCCAATGCCACCTCTCATCACAATTCTCCATGGCATTTGTCATCATGATGCTCCATGACACCTGTCATCACATTGCTCCATGACACTTGTCATCACAATGCTCCATGGCCCCTCTCATTACTGTGCTCCGTAATAACTTGAATCACATTTCTAGATGACCAGTGCCATCACAATGCCCCATGACCATTGTCATCACAATGCTCCATGAACCATGTCATCACAGGGTCCCAGGACACTTGTCATCACAATGATCCATTAACACTTTCATCACAATGCTCCATGACCACTGTCATCTCAATGCCCCATGGCCTTTGTCTTCACAATGCTCCATGGCCCCTGTAATCACAGTGCTCCATAACACCTTTCATCATAATGCTCCATGACCACTGCCATCTCAAAGCCTCATGACGCCTGTCATCACAATTCTCCAAGGCCCCTCTCATCACAATGCTCCATGACACTTGTCATCACATTGCTGCATAACACCTGTCATCACAGTGTTCCCTGCCCATGTCATCACAATGCTCCATGTACCCTATAATCACAATGCTCCAAGCCTTTTTCCTCACAATGCTCCAGAATTTTGTCATCACAATGTTCCATGACCGTGGCATCACAATGCTCCACGGCCCTTGTCATCACAATGCTCCAGAATTCTTGTCAGCACAATGTTCCATGGACGTGTCATCACAAAGCTACATGACCCTGGTCATCACAGTTCTCCATGACCTTTGTCATCACAATGCTCTATGTCACTATTCATCACAATTCTCAATGACCACTTTAATCACTATGCTCGCTGACCATTTTCATCACATTTCTCTATTGTCATTACAATTCCCCATGTCCCCTTTCTTCACCATGCTCCATGATGCCTGTCATCACAATGCTCCATGGCTTTTGTTATCACAATGCGCCAGGACAAGTTTCATCACAATACCCCATCCCCCTTGTCATCACAGTGCATAATGAAAGCTTTCATTACAAGGCTCCGTGACTCTTGTCATCACAATGCTCCATGGCCTTTATCGTCACAATGCTCCCAGGCACTTTTCATCACGATGTTCCAAGAAAACTTTCATCACATTGCTCCATGACCATTGTCATCACAATAGTCCATAGCCTTGTCAACACAATGCTGCATAATCCCTGTCATCACAATTCTCCATGACTGCTGTCAGCACAATAATCCAGGACAATTTTCATAACAATGCTTCATGCCCCCAGTCATCACAGTGCTCCATGATACCTTTCATCACAATTCCTAGATGATCAATGTCATCACAATGCCCAATGACACCTGTCATCACAATTCGCTATGACCCTTGTCATCACAATACTCGATGAACCGTGTCATCACAGTGTTCCAGGACACATGTCATCACAATGATCCATTATTATTTTCATCACAATGCTCCAATACACCTGTCATCACAATGCTCCATGGCCCCTGTTATCATATTGCTCCATGATCTCTTTCATCACAATGCTCCATGACCACTGTCATCACCATACCTCAAGACGCCTGTCATCTCAATGCTCCATGGCTCTTTTCATCACAATGCCCCATGGGCCCTGTGATCACAATGCTCCATGCCCTTGTCATCAAAGTGCTCCAGAACTCTTGTCATCATAATGCTCCATGCCAATGTCATCAAAATGTCCCATGACACTTGTCATCACAATGCTCCATGGCTTATGCCATCACAATTTTCCATGGCCCCTGTCATCACAATGCTCCATGCCCTTTTCATCAAAATGCTCCAGAACTCTTGTCATCATAATGCTCCATGCCAATGTCATCAAAATGCCCCATGACACTTGTCATCACAATGCTCCATGGCCTTTGTCATCACAATGTTCCATGGCCCCTGTCATCACAGTGCTCCATTATACCTTTCATCACAATTCTAGATGACCACTGTCATCACCATGCCCCATGACAGATGTCATAACAATTCGCCATGGTCCTTGTCATCACAATGCTCCATGAACCTTGTCATCACAAGGTTCCAGGACTCTTGTCATCACAATGATCCATGATCACTTTCATCACAATGCTCCATGAAACCTGTCACCTCAATGCTCCATAGCCTTTCTATTCACAATGCTCCATGGCCCCTGTAATCACAGTGCTCCATGACCCCTTTCATCACAATGATCCAAGACCGCTGTCATTACAATGTCCCATGACGCCTGCCACCACAAATCTCCAAGGCCTCTCTTACCAAAAAGCTCCATGATCCCTGTCAGTACAATGTTCGATGACACTTTTCATCACAATGCTCCATGACCCCTGTCATCACAAAGTTCTCTGCCCATATCATCACAATGCTCCTTGTCACCTTTCATCACAATGCTCCATGTCCTTTCATCACAATGCTCCATAATTCTTGTCATCGCAATGTTCCTTGACCGTGTCATCACAAAGCTCCATGACCCCTGTCATCACAATGATCCATGATTCCTTTCCTCACAGTGCTCCAGTACCCTTTTCATCACAATGCTCCATGCCATTGTCAGCACAATGCTCCTTGGACCCTGTCATCAAAATGCTCCATCCCCTTTTCATCACAATGCTCCAGATATCCTATCATTACAATGCTCCATGCCCGTGTCAACACAATGCTTCATGACCCCTGTCATCAAAATGCTTTATGAACATTCTTATCACAATGTTCCATGACCCCTGTCATCAAAATGATCCATGACCGTTGTCATCACAATGCTTCATGATACCTTTCATCCCAATCCTCTGGGACTGCTGTCATCATAATGCTCCAGGACAATTTTCATCACAATGCTCCATGCCCCCTGTCATCAGAGTGCCCCATAAGTCCTGAAATCCCAATGCTCCATGACCCTGTCATCACAATGCTACATGACCCCTGTCATCACATTGTTCCATGGCCTATGTATTCACAATGTTCCATGGACCCTGTAATCACACTGCTCCATGTTCCTTTTCAACACAATGCTCCATGACCCCTGTCATCACAATGTTCCATGAAAGTTGTCATCAAAATGCTCCATGACCCCGGTCACCACAAGGTTCCCTGCCCTTGTCATCACAATGGTACATGGCCTTGTCATCACAGTGTTCCATGGCCTCTGTCATCACCATGCTCCATGGTCTTTCTCATCACAATGCTCTATGCCCCTGTCATCACAATGCTTGATGACCATTGTCATCACAATGCTCCAAGGTCCCTGTCATCACAATGCCTCATGGTCTTTGTAATCACAATGCTCAATGACCACTGTCATCACAATGCTCCATGCCGTTGTCATCACAATGCTCCATGGCCCCTGTAATCACAATGTTCCATGCGCTTGTCATCACAATGCTCCAGAACATTTGTCATCATAATGCTCCATTCCCGTGTCATCACATTGCTCAATGACACTTGTCATCAAAATGTTCCTTGGTCTTTGTCATCACAATGCTCCATGATCCCAGTCATCACAATGATCCCTGCCAATGTCATCACAATGCTCCATGTCTCCTGTAATCACAATGCTCCAAGCCCTTGTTATCACAATGCTCCAGTTCTGTTGTCATCACCATGCTTCATGCCAGTGTCATCACAATGCTCCATGAATCTTGTCTTCACAATGCTCCATGGCCCATGTCATCACAATGCTCCATGACCCCTGTGATCACAATGATCTATGGCCTTTGTCATCACAATGACACGTGACCCCCGTCAACACAATGCCTGATGAACCCTGACATCACAATGCTAAATGGCACCTGTCATCACAATGCTCTATGAAGCCTGTCATCACTATTCACCATGTCACTTGTTTTCACAATGCTCCATGCCCCCTGTAATCCCAGTACTCCATGACCCCTTTCATCACAATGCCCAATGCCACCTCTCATCACAATTCTCCATGGCATTTGCCATCACGATGCTCCATGACAGCTGTCATCACAGTGCTCCATTATACCTTTCATCACAATTCTAGATGACCACTGTCATCACCATGCCCCATGACAGATGTCATAACAATTCGCCATGGTCCTTTTCATCACAATGCTCCATGAACCTTGTCATCACAAGGTTCCAGGACTCTTGTCATCACAATGATCCATGATCACTTTCATCACAATGCTCCATGAAACCTGTCACCTCAATGCTCCATAGCCTTTGTATTCACAATGCTCCATGGCCCCTGTAATCATAGTGCTCCATGACCCCTTTCATCACAATGATCCAAGACCGCTGTCATTACAATGCCCCATGACGCCTGCCACCACAAATCTCCAAGGCCTCTCTTACCAAAAAGCTCCATGATCCCTGTCAGTACAATGTTCGATGACACTTTTCATCACAATGCTCCATGACCCCTGTCATCACAAAGTTCTCTGCCCATATCATCACAATGCTCCTTGTCACCTTTCATCACAATGCTCCATGTCCTTTCATCACAATGCTCCATAATTCTTGTCATCGCAATGTTCCTTGACCGTGTCATCACAATGCTCCATGACCCTTGTCATCACAAAGCTCCATGACCCCTGTCATCACAATGATCCATGATTCCTTTCCTCACAGTGCTCCAGTACCCTTTTCATCACAATGCTCCATGCCATTGTCAGCACAATGCTCCTTGGACCCTGTCATCAAAATGCTCCATCCCCTTTTCATCACAATGCTCCAGATATCCTATCATTACAATGCTCCATGCCCGTGTCAACACAATGCTTCATGACCCCTGTCATCAAAATGCTTTATGAACATTCTTATCACAATGTTCCATGACCCCTGTCATCAAAATGATCCATGACCGTTGTCATCACAATGCTGCATGATACCTTTCATCCCAATCCTCTGGGACTGCTGTCATCATAATGCTCCAGGACAATTTTCATCACAATGCTCCATGCCCCCTGTCATCAGAGTGCCCCATAAGTCCTGAAATCCCAATGCTCCATGACCCTGTCATCACAATGCTACATGACCCCTGTCATCACATTGTTCCATGGCCTATGTATTCACAATGTTCCATGGACCCTGTAATCACACTGCTCCATGTTCCTTTTCAACACAATGCTCCATGACCCCTGTCATCACAATGTTCCATGAAAGTTGTCATCAAAATGCTCCATGACCCCGGTCACCACAAGTTTCCCTGCCCTTGTCATCACAATGTTCCATGGCCTCTGTCATCACCATGCTCCATGCTCTTGCTCATCACAATGCTCTATGACCCCTGTCATCACAATGCTTGATGACCATTGTCATCACAATGCTCCATGGTCCCTGTCATCACAATGCCTCATGGTCTTTGTAATCACAATGCTCAATGACCACTGTCATCACAATGCTGCATGCCGTTGTCATCACAATGCTCCATGGCCCCTGTAATCACAATGCTCCATGCGCTTGTCATCACAATGCTCCAGAACAATTGTCATCATAATGCTCCATTCCCGTGTCATCACATTGCTCAATGACACTTGTCATCAAAATGTTCCTTGGTCTTTGTCATCACAATGCTCCATGATCCCAGTCATCACAATGATCCCTGCCAATGTCATCACAATGCTCCATGTCTCCTGTAATCACAGTGCTCCATGCCCTTGTCATCACAATGCTCCAGTTCTGTTGTCATCACCATGCTTCATGCCAGTGTCATCACAATGCTCCATGAATCTTGTCTTCACAATGCTCCATGGCCCATGTCATCACAATGCTCCATGACCCCTGTGATCACAATGATCTATGGCCTTTGTCATCACAATGACACGTGACCCCCGTCAACACAATGCCTGATGAACCCTGACATCACAATGCTAAATGGCACTTGTCATCACAATGCTATATGAAGCCTGTCATCACTATTCACCATGTCACTTGTTTACACAATGCTCCATGCCCCCTGTAATCCCAGTACTCCATGACCCCTTTCATCACAACGCCCAATGCCACCTCTCATCACAATTCTCCATGGCATTTGTCATCACGATGCTCCATGACACCTGTCATCACATTGCTCCATGACACTTGTCATCACAATGCTCCATGGCCCCTCTCATTACTGTGCTCCGTAATAACTTGAATCACATTTCTAGATGACCAGTGCCATCACAATGCCCCATGACCATTGTCATCACAATGCTCCATGAACCATGTCATCACAGGGTCCCAGGACACTTGTCATCACAATGATCCATTAACACTTTCATCACAATGCTCCATGACCACTGTCATCTCAATGCCCCATGGCCTTTGTCTTCACAATGCTCCATGGCCCCTGTAATCACAGTGCTCCATAACACCTTTCATCATAATGCTCCATGACCACTGCCATCTCAATGCCTCATGACGCCTGTCATCACAATTCTCCAAGGCCCCTCTCATCACAATGCTCCATGACACTTGTCATCACATTGCTCCATAACACCTGTCATCACAGTGTTCCCTGCCCATGTCATCACAATGCTCCATGTACCCTATAATCACAATGCTCCAAGCCTTTTTCCTCACAATGCTCCAGAATTTTGTCATCACAATGTTCCATGACCGTGGCATCACAATGCTCCACGGCCCTTGTCATCACAATGCTCCAAAATTCTTGTCATCACAATGTTCCATGGACGTGTCATCACAAAGCTACATGACCCTGGTCATCACAGTTCTCCATGACCTTTGTCATCACAATGCTCTATGTCACTATTCATCACAATTCTCAATGACCACTTTAATCACTATGCTCGCTGACCATTTTCATCACATTTCTCTATTGTCATTACAATTCCCCATGTCCCCTTTCTTCACCATGCTCCATGATGCCTGTCATCACAATGCTCCATGGCTTTTGTTATCACAATGCGCCAGGACAAGTTTCATCACAATACCCCATCCCCCTTGTCATCACAGTGCATAATGAAAGCTTTCATTACAAGGCTCCGTGACTCTTGTCATCACAATGCTCCATGGCCTTTATCGTCACAATGCTCCCAGGCACTTTTCATCACGATGTTCCAAGAAAACTTTCATCACATTGCTCCATGACCATTGTCATCACAATAGTCCATAGCCTTGTCAACACAATGCTGCATAATCCCTGTCATCACAATTCTCCATGACTGCTGTCATCACAATAATCCAGGACAATTTTCATAACAATGCTTCATGCCCCCAGTCATCACAGTGCTCCATGATACCTTTCATCACAATTCCTAGATGATCAATGTCATCACAATGCCCAATGACACCTGTCATCACAATTCGCTATGACCCTTGTCATCACAATACTCGATGAACCGTGTCATCACAGTGTTCCAGGACACATGTCATCACAATGATCCATTATTATTTTCATCACAATGCTCCAATACACCTGTCATCAAAATGCTCCATGGCCCCTGTTATCATATTGCTCCATGATCTCTTTCATCACAATGCTCCATGACCACTGTCATCACCATACCTCAAGACGCCTGTCATCTCAATGCTCCATGGCTCTTTTCATCACAATGCCCCATGGGCCCTGTGATCACAATGCTCCATGCCCTTGTCATCAAAGTGCTCCAGAACTCTTGTCATCATAATGCTCCATGCCAATGTCATCAAAATGTCCCATGACACTTGTCATCACAATGCTCCATGGCTTATGCCATCACAATTTTCCATGGCCCCTGTCATCACAATGCTCCATGCCCTTTTCATCAAAATGCTCCAGAACTCTTGTCATCATAATGCTCCATGCCAATGTCAACAAAATGCCCCATGACACTTGTCATCACAATGCTCCATGGCCTTTGTCATCACAATGTTCCATGGCCCCTGTCATCACAGTGCTCCATTATACCTTTCATCACAATTCTAGATGACCACTGTCATCACCATGCCCCATGACAGATGTCATAACAATTCGCCATGGTCCTTGTCATCACAATGCTCCATGAACCTTGTCATCACAAGGTTCCAGGACTCTTGTCATCACAATGATCCATGATCACTTTCATCACAATGCTCCATGAAACCTGTCACCTCAATGCTCCATAGCCTTTGTATTCACAATGCTCCATGGCCCCTGTAATCACAGTGCTCCATGACCCCTTTCATCACAATGATCAAAGACCGCTTTCATTACAATGCCCCATGACGCCTGGCACCACAAATCTCCAAGGCCTCTCTTATCAAAAAGCTCCATGATCCCTGTCAGTACAATGTTCGATGACACTTTTCATCACAATGCTCCATGACCCCTGTCATCACAAAGTTCTCTGCCCATATCATCACAATGCTCCTTGTCACCTTTCATCACAATGCTCCATGTCCTTTCATCACAATGCTCCATAATTCTTGTCATCGCAATGTTCCTTGACCGTGTCATCACAATGCTCCATGACCCTTGTCATCACAAAGCTCCATGACCCCTGTCATCACAATGATCCATGATTCCTTTCCTCACAGTGCTCCAGTACCGTTTTCATCACAATGCTCCATGCCATTGTCAGCACAATGCTCCTTGGACCATGTCATCAAAATGCTCCATCCCCTTTTCATCACAATGCTCCAGATATCCTATCATTACAATGCTCCATGCCCGTGTCAACACAATGCTTCATGACCCCTGACATCAAAATGCTTTATGAACATTCTTATCACAATGTTCCATGACCCCTGTCATCAAAATGATCCATGACCGTTGTCATCACAATGCTGCATGATACCTTTCATCCCAATCCTCTGTGACTGCTGTCATCATAATGCTCCAGGACAATTTTCATCACAATGCTCCATGCCCCCTGTCATCACAGTGCCCCATAAGCCCTGTAATCCCAATGCTCCATGACCCTGTCATCACATTGTTCCATGGCCTATGTATTCATAATGTTCCATGGACCCTGTAATCACACTGCTCCATGTTCCTTTTCAACACAATGCTCCATGACCCCTGTCATCACAATGTTCCATGAAAGTTGTCATCAAAATGCTCCATGACACCGGTCACCACAAGGTTCTCTGCCCTTGTCATCACAATGGTACATGGCCTTGTCATCACAATGTTCCATGGCCTCTGTCATCACCATGCTCCATGGTCTTTCTCATCACAATGCTCTATGACCCCTGTCATCACAATGCTTGATGACCATTGTCATCACAATGCTCCAAGGTCCCTGTCATCACAATGCCTCATGGTCTTTGTAATCACAATGCTCAATGACCACTGTCATCACAATGCTCCATGCCGTTGTCATCACAATGCTCCATGGCCCCTGTAATCACAATGCTCCATGCGCTTGTCATCACAATGCTCCAGAACATTTGTCATCATAATGCTCCATTCCAGTGTCATCACATTGCTCAATGACACTTGTCATCAAAATGTTCCTTGGTCTTTGTCATCACAATGCTCCATGATCCCTGTCATCACAATGATCCCTGCCAATGTCATCACAATGCTCCATGTCTCCTGTAATCACAATGCTCCATGCCCTTGTCATCACAATGCTCCAGTTCTGTTGTCATCACCATGCTTCATGCCAGTGTCATCACAATGCTCCATGAATCTTGTCTTCACAATGCTCCATGGCCCATGTCATCACAATGCTCCATGCCCCCTGTAACCCCAGTACTCAATGACCCCTTTCATCACAATGCCCAATGCCACCTCTCATCACAATTCTCCATGGCATTTGTCATCACGATGCTCCATGACACCTGTCATCACAATGCTCCATGACACTTGTCATCACAATGCTCCATGGCCCCTCTCATTCTGTGCTCCATAATAACTTCAATCACATTTCTAGATGACCAGTGCCATCACAATGCCCCATGACATTGTCATCACAATTCGCCATGACCATTGTCATCACAATGCTCCATGAACCATGTCATCACAGGGTCCCAGGACACTTGTCATCACAATGATCCTTTACCACTTTCATCACAATGCTCCATGACCACTGTCATCTCAATGCCCCATGGCCTTTGTATTCACAATGCTCCATGGCCCCTGTAATCACAGTGCTCCATAACACCTTTCATCATAATGCTCCATGACCACTGCCATCTCAATGCCTCATGACGCCTGTCATCACAATTCTCCAAGTCCCCTCTCATCACAATGCTCCATGACACTTGTCATCACATTGCTCCATAACAACTGTCATCACAGTGTTCCCTGCCCATGTCATCACAATGCTCCATGTCCCCTATAATCACAATGCTCCAAGCCTTTTTCCTCACAATGCTCCAGAATTTTGTCATCACAATGTTCCATGACCGTGGCATCACAATGCTCCACGGCCCTTGTCATCACAATGCTCCAGAATTCTTGTCATCACAATGTTCCATGGACGTGTCATCACAAAGCTACATGACCCTGGTCATCACAGTTCTCCATGACCTTTGTCATCACAATGCTCTATGTCACTATTCATCACAATTCTCAATGACCACTTTAATCACTATGCTCGCTGACCATTTTAATCACATTTCTCTATTGTCATTACAATTCCCCATTGCCCCTTTCTTCACCATGCTCCATGATGCCTGTCATCACAATGCTCCATGGCTTTTGTTATCACAATGCGCCAGGACCAGTTTCATCACAATACTCCATCCCCCTTGTCATCACAGTGCATAATGAAAGCTTTCATTACAATGCTCCATGACACTTGTCATCACAATGCTCCATGGCCTTTATCGTCACAATGCTCCCAGGCACTTTTCATCACAATGTTCCATGAAAACTTTCATCACATTGCTCCATGACCATTGTCATCACAATAGTCCATAGCCTTGTCAACACAATGCTGCATAATCCCTGTCATCACAATTCTCCATGACTGCTGTCATCACAATAATCCAGGACAATTTTCATAACAATGCTTCATGCCCCCAGTCATCACAGTGCTCCATGATACCTTTCATCACAATTCCTAGATGATCAATGTCATCACAATGCCCCATGACACCTGTCATCACAATTCGCTATGACCCTTGTCATCACAATACTCGATGAACCGTGTCATCACAGTGTTCCAGGACACATGTCATCACAATGATCCATTACTATTTTCATCACAATGCTCCAATACACCTGCCATCACAATGCTCCATGGCCCCTTTTATCATATTGCTCCATGATCTCTTTCATCACAATGCTCCATGACCACTGTCATCACCATACCTCAAGACGCCTGTCATCTCAATGCTCCATGGCTCTTTTCATCACACTGCCCCATGGGCCCTGTGATCACAATGCTCCATGCCCTTGTCATCAAAGTGCTCCAGAACTCTTGTCATCATAATGCTCCATGCCAATGTCATCAAAATGTCCCATGACACTTGTCATCACAATGCTCCATGGCTTATGCCATCACAATTTTCCATGGCCCCTGTCATCACAATGCTCCATGCCCTTTTCATCAAAATGCTCCAGAACTCTTGTCATCATAATGCTCCATGCCAATGTCATCAAAATGCCCCATGACACTTGTCATCACAATGCTCCATGGCCTTTGTCATCACAATGTTCCATGGCCCCTGTCATCACAGTGCTCCATTATACCTTTCATCACAATTCTAGATGACCACTGTCATCACCATGCCCCATGACAGATGTCATAACAATTCGCCATGGTCCTTGTCATCACAATGCTCCATGAACCTTGTCATCACAAGGTTCCAGGACTCTTGTCATCACAATGATCCATGATCACTTTCATCACAATGCTCCATGAAACCTGTCACCTCAATGCTCCATAGCCTTTGTATTCACAATGCTCCATGGCCCCTGTAATCATAGTGCTCCATGACCCCTTTCATCACAATGATCCAAGACCGCTGTCATTACAATGCCCCATGACGCCTGCCACCACAAATCTCCAAGGCCTCTCTTACCAAAAAGCTCCATGATCCCTGTCAGTACAATGTTCGATGACACTTTTCATCACAATGCTCCATGACCCCTGTCATCACAAAGTTCTCTGCCCATATCATCACAATGCTCCTTGTCACCTTTCATCACAATGCTCCATGTCCTTTCATCACAATGCTCCATAATTCTTGTCATCGCAATGTTCCTTGACCGTGTCATCACAATGCTCCATGACCCTTGTCATCACAAAGCTCCATGACCCCTGTCATCACAATGATCCATGATTCCTTTCCTCACAGTGCTCCAGTACCCTTTTCATCACAATGCTCCATGCCATTGTCAGCACAATGCTCCTTGGACCCTGTCATCAAAATGCTCCATCCCCTTTTCATCACAATGCTCCAGATATCCTATCATTACAATGCTCCATGCCCGTGTCAACACAATGCTTCATGACCCCTGTCATCAAAATGCTTTATGAACATTCTTATCACAATGTTCCATGACCCCTGTCATCAAAATGATCCATGACCGTTGTCATCACAATGCTGCATGATACCTCTCATCCCAATCCTCTGTGACTGCTGTCATCATAATGCTCCAGGACAATTTTCATCACAATGCTCCATGCCCCCTGTCATCACAGTGCCCCATAAGCCCTGTAATCCCAATGCTCCATGACCCTGTCATCACAATGCTACATGACCCCTGTCATCACATTGTTCCATGGCCTATGTATTCACAATGTTCCATGGACCCTGTAATCACACTGCTCCATGTTCCTTTTCAACACAATGCTCCATGACCCCTGTCATCACAATGTTCCATGAAAGTTGTCATCAAAATGCTCCATGACCCCGGTCACCACAAGGTTCCCTGCCCTTGTCATCACAATGTTCCATGGCCTCTGTCATCACCATGCTCCATGCTCTTGCTCATCACAATGCTCTATGACCCCTGTCATCACAATGCTTGATGACCATTGTCATCACAATGCTCCAAGGTCCCTGTCATCACAATGCCTCATGGTCTTTGTAATCACAATGCTCAATGACCACTGTCATCACAATGCTGCATGCCGTTGTCATCACAATGCTCCATGGCCCCTGTAATCACAATGCTCCATGCGCTTGTCATCACAATGCTCCAGAACATTTGTCATCATAATGCTCCATTCCCGTGTCATCACATTGCTCAATGACACTTGTCATCAAAATGTTCCTTGGTCTTTGTCATCACAATGCTCCATGATCCCAGTCATCACAATGATCCCTGCCAATGTCATCACAATGCTCCATGTCTCCTGTAATCACAGTGCTCCATGCCCTTGTCATCACAATGCTCCAGTTCTGTTGTCATCACCATGCTTCATGCCAGTGTCATCACAATGCTCCATGAATCTTGTCTTCACAATGCTCCATGGCCCATGTCATCACAATGCTCCATGACCCCTGTGATCACAA
This sequence comes from Balaenoptera physalus, assembly GCF_965194825.1. Lineage (NCBI taxonomy): Eukaryota > Metazoa > Chordata > Mammalia > Artiodactyla > Balaenopteridae > Balaenoptera > Balaenoptera physalus. Next base: position 81,776 of record NW_028124840.1, read on the forward strand.
TGATCTATGGCCTTTGTCATCACAATGACACGTGACCCCCGTCAACACAATGCCTGATGAACCCTGACATCACAATGCTAAATGGCTCTTGTCATCACAATGCTATATGAAGCCTGTCATCACTATTCACCATGTCACTTGTTTACACAATGCTCCATGCCCCCTGTAATCCCAGTACTCCATGACCCCTTTCATCACAACGCCCAATGCCACCTCTCATCACAATTCTCCATGGCATTTGTCATCACGATGCTCCATGACACCTGTCATCACATTGCTCCATGACACTTGTCATCACAATGCTCCATGGCCCCTCTCATTACTGTGCTCCGTAATAACTTGAATCACATTTCTAGATGACCAGTGCCATCACAATGCCCCATGACCATTGTCATCACAATGCTCCATGAACCATGTCATCACAGGGTCCCAGGACACTTGTCATCACAATGATCCATTAACACTTTCATCACAATGCTCCATGACCACTGTCATCTCAATGCCCCATGGCCTTTGTCTTCACAATGCTCCATGGCCCCTGTAATCACAGTGCTCCATAACACCTTTCATCATAATGCTCCATGACCACTGCCATCTCAATGCCTCATGACGCCTGTCATCACAATTCTCCAAGGCCCCTCTCATCACAATGCTCCATGACACTTGTCATCACATTGCTCCATAACACCTGTCATCACAGTGTTCCCTGCCCATGTCATCACAATGCTCCATGTACCCTATAATCACAATGCTCCAAGCCTTTTTCCTCACAATGCTCCAGAATTTTGTCATCACAATGTTCCATGACCGTGGCATCACAATGCTCCACGGCCCTTGTCATCACAATGCTCCAGAATTCTTGTCATCACAATGTTCCATGGACGTGTCATCACAAAGCTACATGACCCTGGTCATCACAGTTCTCCATGACCTTTGTCATCACAATGCTCTATGTCACTATTCATCACAATTCTCAATGACCACTTTAATCACTATGCTCGCTGACCATTTTCATCACATTTCTCTATTGTCATTACAATTCCCCATGTCCCCTTTCTTCACCATGCTCCATGATGCCTGTCATCACAATGCTCCATGGCTTTTGTTATCACAATGCGCCAGGACAAGTTTCATCACAATACCCCATCCCCCTTGTCATCACAGTGCATAATGAAAGCTTTCATTACAAGGCTCCGTGACTCTTGTCATCACAATGCTCCATGGCCTTTATCGTCACAATGCTCCCAGGCACTTTTCATCACGATGTTCCAAGAAAACTTTCATCACATTGCTCCATGACCATTGTCATCACAATAGTCCATAGCCTTGTCAACACAATGCTGCATAATCCCTGTCATCACAATTCTCCATGACTGCTGTCATCACAATAATCCAGGACAATTTTCATAACAATGCTTCATGCCCCCAGTCATCACAGTGCTCCATGATACCTTTCATCACAATTCCTAGATGATCAATGTCATCACAATGCCCAATGACACCTGTCATCACAATTCGCTATGACCCTTGTCATCACAATACTCGATGAACCGTGTCATCACAGGGTTCCAGGACACATGTCATCACAATGATCCATTATTATTTTCATCACAATGCTACAATACACCTGTCATCACAATGCTCCATGGCCCCTGTTATCATATTGCTCCATGATCTCTTTCATCACAATGCTCCATGACCACTGTCATCACCATACCTCAAGACGCCTGTCATCTCAATGCTCCATGGCTCTTTTCATCACAATGCCCCATGGGCCCTGTGATCACAATGCTCCATGCCCTTGTCATCAAAGTGCTCCAGAACTCTTGTCATCATAATGCTCCATGCCAATGTCATCAAAATGTCCCATGACACTTGTCGTCACAATGCTCCATGGCTTATGCCATCACAATTTTCCATGGCCCCTGTCATCACAATGCTCCATGCCCTTTTCATCAAAATGCTCCAGAACTCTTGTCATCATAATGCTCCATGCCAATGTCATCAAAATGCCCCATGACACTTGTCATCACAATGCTCCATGGCCTTTGTCATCACAATGTTCCATGGCCCCTGTCATCACAGTGCTCCATTATACCTTTCATCACAATTCTAGATGACCACTGTCATCACCATGCCCCATGACAGATGTCATAACAATTCGCCATGGTCCTTGTCATCACAATGCTCCATGAACCTTGTCATCACAAGGTTCCAGGACTCTTGTCATCACAATGATCCATGATCACTTTCATCACAATGCTCCATGAAACCTGTCACCTCAATGCTCCATAGCCTTTGTATTCACAATGCTCCATGGCCCCTGTAATCATAGTGCTCCATGACCCCTTTCATCACAATGATCCAAGACCGCTGTCATTACAATGCCCCATGACGCCTGCCACCACAAATCTCCAAGGCCTCTCTTACCAAAAAGCTCCATGATCCCTGTCAGTACAATGTTCGATGACACTTTTCATCACAATGCTCCATGACCCCTGTCATCACAAAGTTCTCTGCCCATATCATCACAATGCTCCTTGTCACCTTTCATCACAATGCTCCATGTCCTTTCATCACAATGCTCCATAATTCTTGTCATCGCAATGTTCCTTGACCGTGTCATCACAATGCTCCATGACCCTTGTCATCACAAAGCTCCATGACCCCTGTCATCACAATGATCCATGATTCCTTTCCTCACAGTGCTCCAGTACCCTTTTCATCACAATGCTCCATGCCATTGTCAGCACAATGCTCCTTGGACCCTGTCATCAAAATGCTCCATCCCCTTTTCATCACAATGCTCCAGATATCCTATCATTACAATGCTCCATGCCCGTGTCAACACAATGTTTCATGACCCCTGTCATCAAAATGCTTTATGAACATTCTTATCACAATGTTCCATGACCCCTGTCATCAAAATGATCCATGACCGTTGTCATCACAATGCTGCATGATACCTCTCATCCCAATCCTCTGTGACTGCTGTCATCATAATGCTCCAGGACAATTTTCATCACAATGCTCCATGCCCCCTGTCATCACAGTGCCCCATAAGCCCTGTAATCCCAATGCTCCATGACCCTGTCATCACAATGCTACATGACCCCTGTCATCACATTGTTCCATGGCCTATGTATTCACAATGTTCCATGGACCCTGTAATCACACTGCTCCATGTTCCTTTTCAACACAATGCTCCATGACCCCTGTCATCACAATGTTCCATGAAAGTTGTCATCAAAATGCTCCATGACCCCGGTCACCACAAGGTTCCCTGCCCTTGTCATCACAATGTTCCATGGCCTCTGTCATCACCATGCTCCATGCTCTTGCTCATCACAATGCTCTATGACCCCTGTCATCACAATGCTTGATGACCATTGTCATCACAATGCTCCAAGGTCCCTGTCATCACAATGCCTCATGGTCTTTGTAATCACAATGCTCAATGACCACTGTCATCACAATGCTGCATGCCGTTGTCATCACAATGCTCCATGGCCCCTGTAATCACAATGCTCCATGCGCTTGTCATCACAATGCTCCAGAACATTTGTCATCATAATGCTCCATTCCCGTGTCATCACATTGCTCAATGACACTTGTCATCAAAATGTTCCTTGGTCTTTGTCATCACAATGCTCCATGATACCAGTCATCACAATGATCCCTGCCAATGTCATCACAATGCTCCATGTCTCCTGTAATCACAGTGCTCCATGCCCTTGTCATCACAATGCTCCAGTTCTGTTGTCATCACCATGCTTCATGCCAGTGTCATCACAATGCTCCATGAATCTTGTCTTCACAATGCTCCATGGCCCATGTCATCACAATGCTCCATGACCCCTGTGATCACAATGATCTATGGCCTTTGTCATCACAATGACACGTGACCCCCGTCAACACAATGCCTGATGAACCCTGACATCACAATGCTAAATGGCTCTTGTCATCAAAATGCTATATGAAGCCTGTCATCACTATTCACCATGTCACTTGTTTACACAATGCTCCATGCCCCCTGTAATCCCAGTACTCCATGACCCCTTTCATCACAACGCCCAATGCCACCTCTCATCACAATTCTCCATGGCATTTCTCATCACGATGCTCCATGACACCTGTCATCACATTGCTCCATGACACTTGTCATCACAATGCTCCATGGCCCCTCTCATTACTGTGCTCCGTAATAACTTGAATCACATTTCTAGATGACCAGTGCCATCACAATGCCCCATGACATTGTCATCACAATTCGCCATGACCATTGTCATCACAATGCTCCATGAACCATGTCATCACTGGGTCCCAGGACACTTGTCATCACAATGATCCATTACCACTTTCATCACAATGCTCCATGACCACTGTCATCTCAATGCCCCATGGCCTTTGTATTCACAATGCTCCATGGCCCCTGTAATCACAGTGCTCCATAACACCTTTCATCATAATGCTCCATGACCACTGCCATCTCAATGCCTCATGACGCCTGTCATCACAATTCTCCAAGGCCCCTCTCATCACAATGCTCCATGACACTTGTCATCACATTGCTCCATAACACCTGTCATCACAGTGTTCCCTGCCCACGTCATCACAATGCTCCATGTCCCCTATAATCACAATGCTCCAAGCCTTTTTCCTCACAATGCTCCAGAATTTTGTCATCACAATGTTCCATGACCGTGGCATCACAATGCTCCACGGCCCTTGTCATCACAATGCTCCAGAATTCTTGTCATCACAATGTTCCATGGACGTGTCATCACAAAGCTACATGACCCTGGTCATCACAGTTCTCCATGACCTTTGTCATCACAATGCTCTATGTCACTATTCATCACAATTCCCAATGACCACTTTAATCACTATGCTCGCTGACCATTTTCATCACATTTCTCTATTGTCATTACAATTCCCCATGACCCCTTTCTTCACCATGCTCCATGCTGCCTGTCATCACAATGCTCCATGGCTTTTGTTACCACAATGCGCCAGGACAAGTTTCATCACAATACCCCATCCCCCTTGTCATCACAGTGCATAATGAAAGCTTTCATTACAATGCTCCGTGACTCTTGTCATCACAATGCTCCATGGCCTTTATCGTCACAATGCTCCCAGGCACTTTTCATCACGATGTTCCAAGAAAACTTTCATCACATTGCTCCATGACCATTGTCATCACAATAGTCCATAGCCTTGTCAACACAATGCTGCATAATCCCTGTCATCAAAATTCTCCATGACTGCTGTCATCACAATAATCCAGGACAATTTTCATAACAATGCTTCATGCCCCCAGTCATCACAGTGCTCCATGATACCTTTCATCACAATTCCTAGATGATCAATGTCATCACAATGCCCAATGACACCTGTCATCACAATTCGCTATGACCCTTGTCATCACAATACTCGATGAACCGTGTCATCACAGTGTTCCAGGACAGATGTCATCACAATGATCCATTACTATTTTCATCACAATGCTCCAATACACCTGTCATCACAATGCTCCATGGCCCCTGTTATCATATTGCTCCATGATCTCTTTCATCACAATGCTCCATGACCACTGTCATCACCATACCTCAAGACGCCTGTCATCTCAATGCTCCATGGCTCTTTTCATCACAATGCCCCAAGGGCCCTGTGATCACAATGCTCCATGCCCTTGTCATCAAAGTGCTCCAGAACTCTTGTCATCATAATGCTCCATGCCAATGCCATCAAAATGTCCCATGACACTTGTCATCACAATGCTCCATGGCTTATGCCATCACAATTTTCCATGGCCCCTGTCATCACAATGCTCCATGCCCTTTTCATCAAAATGCTCAAGAACTCTTGTCATCATAATGCTCCATGCCAATGTCATCAAAATGCCCCATGACACTTGTCATCTCAATGCTCCATGGCCTTTGTCATCACAATGTTCCATGGCCCCTGTCATCACAGTGCTCCATTATACCTTTCATCACAATTCTAGATGACCACTGTCATCACCATGCCCCATTACAGATGTCATAACAATTCGCCATGGTCCTTGTCATCTCAATGCTCCATGAACCTTGTCATCACAAGGTTCCAGGACTCTTGTCATCACAATGATCCATGATCACTTTCATCACAATGCTCCATGAAACCTGTCACCTCAATGTTCCATAGCCTTTGTATTCACAATGCTCCATGGCCCCTGTAATCACAGTGCTCCATGACCCCTTTCATCACAATGATCCAAGACCGCTGTCATTACAATGCCCCATGACGCCTGCCACCACAAATCTCCAAGGCCTCTCTTACCAAAAAGCTCCATGATCCCTGTCAGTACAATGTTCGATGACACTTTTCATCACAATGCTCCATGACCCCTGTCATCACAAAGTTCTCTGCCCATATCATCACAATGCTCCTTGTCACCTTTCATCACAATGCTCCATGTCCTTTCATCACAATGCTCCATAATTCTTGTCATCGCAATGTTCCTTGACCGTGTCATCACAATGCTCCATGACCCTTGTCATCACAAAGCTCCATGACCCCTGTCATCACAATGATCCATGATTCCTTTCCTCACAGTGCTCCAGTACCCTTTTCATCACAATGCTCCATGCCATTGTCAGCACAATGCTCCTTGGACCCTGTCATCAAAATGCTCCATCCCCTTTTCATCACAATGCTCCAGATATCCTATCATTACAATGCTCCATGCCCGTGTCAACACAATGCTTCATGACCCCTGTCATCAAAATGCTTTATGAACATTCTTATCACAATGTTCCATGACCCCTGTCATCAAAATGATCCATGACCGTTGTCATCACAATGCTGCATGATACCTTTCATCCCAATCCTCTGGGACTGCTGTCATCATAATGCTCCAGGACAATTTTCATCACAATGCTCCATGCCCCCTGTCATCACAGTGCCCCATAAGCCCTGTAATCCCAATGCTCCATGACCCTGTCATCACAATGCTACATGACCCCTGTCATCACATTGTTCCATGGCCTATGTATTCACAATGTTCCATGGACCCTGTAATCACACTGCTCCATGTTCCTTTTCAACACAATGCTCCATGACCCCTGTCATCACAATGTTCCATGAAAGTTGTCATCAAAATTCTCCATGACCCCGGTCACCACAAGGTTCCCTGCCCTTGTCATCCCAATGGTACATGGCCTTGTCATCACAATGTTCCATGGCCTCTGTCATCACCATGCTCCATGGTCTTTCTCATCACAATGCTCTATGACCCCTGTCATCACAATGCTTGATGAGCATTGTCATCACAATGCTCCAAGGTCCCTGTCATCACAATGCCTCATGGTCTTTGTCATCACAATGCTCAATGACCACTGTCATCATAATGCTCCATGCCGTTGTCATCACAATGCTCCATGGCCCCTGTAATCACAATGCTCCATGCGCTTGTCATCACAATGCTCCAGAACCTTTGTCATCATAATGCTCCATTCCCGTGTCATCACATTGCTCAATGACACTTGTCATCAAAATGTTCCTTGGTCTTTGTCATCACAATGCTCCATGATCCCAGTCATCACAATGATCCCTGCCAATGTCATCACAATGCTCCATGTCTCCTGTAATCACAATGCTCCATGCCCTTGTCATCACAATGCTCCAGTTCTGTTTTCATCACCATGCTTCATGCCAGTGTCATCACAATGCTCCATGAATCTTGTCTTCACAATGCTCCATGGCCCATGTCATCACAATGCTCCATGACCCCTGTGATCACAATGCTCTATGGCCTTTGTCATCACAATGACACGTGACCCCCATCAACACAATGCCTGATGAACCCTGACATCAAAATGCTAAATGGCACTTGTCATCACAATGCTATATGAAGCCTGTCATCACTATTCACCATGTCACTTGTTTTCACAATGCTCCATGCCCCCTGTAATCCCAGTACTCCATGACCCCTTTCATCACAATGCCCAATGCCACCTCTCATCACAATTCTCCATGGCATTTGTCATCACGATGCTCCATGACACCTGTCATCACATTGCTCCATGACACTTGTCATCACAATGCTCCATGGCCCCTCTCATTTCTGTGCTCCATAATAACTTTAATCACATTTCTAGATGACCAGTGCCATCACAATGCCCCATGACATTGTCATCACAATTCGCCATGACCATTGTCATCACAATGCTCCATGAACCATGTCATCACAGGGTCCCAGGACACTTGTCATCACAATGATCCATTACCACTTTCATCACAATGCTCCATGACCACTGTCATCTCAATGCCCCATGGCCTTTGTCTTCACAATGCTCCATGGCCCCTGTAATCACAGTGCTCCATAACACCTTTCATCATAATGCTCCATGACCACTGCCATCTCAATGCCTCATGACGCCTGTCATCACAATTCTCCAAGGCCCCTCTCATCACAATGCTCCATGACACTTGTCATCACATTGCTCCAAAACACCTGTCATCACAGTGTTCCCTGCCCACGTCATCACAATGCTCCATGTCCCCTATAATCACAATGCTCCAAGCCTTTTTCCTCACAATGCTCCAGAATTTTGTCATCACAATGTTCCATGACCGTGGCATCACAATGCTCCACGGCCCTTGTCATCACAATGCTCCAGAATTCTTGTCATCACAATGTTCCATGGACGTGTCATCACAAAGCTACATGACCCTGGTCATCACAGTTCTCCATGACCTTTGTCATCACAATGCTCTATGTCACTATTCATCACAATTCCCAATGACCACTTTAATCACTATGCTCGCTGACCATTTTCATCACATTTCTCTATTGTCATTACAATTCCCCATGGCCCCTTTCTTCACCATGCTCCATGATGCCTGTCATCACAATGCTCCATGGCTTTTGATACCACAATGCGCCAGGACAAGTTTCATCACAATACCCCATCCCCCTTGTCATCACAGTGCATAATGAAAGCTTTCATTACAATGCTCCGTGACTCTTGTCATCACAATGCTCCATGGCCTTTATCGTCACAATGCTCCCAGGCACTTTTCATCACGATGTTCCAAGAAAACTTTCATCACATTGCTCCATGACCATTGTCATCACAATAGTCCATAGCCTTGTCAACACAATGCTGCATAATCCCTGTCATCAAAATTCTCCATGACTGCTGTCATCACAATAATCCAGGACAATTTTCATAACAATGCTTCATGCCCCCAGTCATCACAGTGCTCCATGATACCTTTCATCACAATTCCTAGATGATCAATGTCATCACAATGCCCAATGACACCTGTCATCACAATTCGCTATGACCCTTGTCATCACAATACTCGATGAACCGTGTCATCACAGTGTTCCAGGACACATGTCATCACAATGATTCATTACTATTTTCATCACAATGCTCCAATACACCTGTCATCACAATGCTCCATGGCCCCTGTTATCATATTGCTCCATGATCTCTTTCATCACAATGCTCCATGACCACTGTCATCACCATACCTCAAGACGCCTGTCATCTCAATGCTCCATGGCTCTTTTCATCACAATGCCCCATGGGCCCTGTGATCACAATGCTCCATGCCCTTGTCATCAAAGTGCTCCAGAACTCTTGTCATCATAATGCTCCATGCCAATGTCATCAAAATGTCCCATGACACTTGTCATCACAATGCTCCATGGCTTATGCCATCACAATTTTCCATGGCCCCTGTCATCACAATGCTCCATGCCCTTTTCATCAAAATGCTCCAGAACTCTTGTCATCATAATGCTCCATGCCAATGTCATCAAAATGCCCCATGACACTTGTCATCTCAATGCTCCATGGCCTTTGTCATCACAATGTTCCATGGCCCCTGTCATCACAGTGCTCCATTATACCTTTCATCACAATTCTAGATGACCACTGTCATCACCATGCCCCATGACAGATGTCATAACAATTCGCCATGGTCCTTGTCATCACAATGCTCCATGAACCTTGTCATCACAAGGTTCCAGGACTCTTGTCATCACAATGATCCATGATCACTTTCATCACAATGCTCCATGAAACCTGTCACCTCAATGCTCCATAGCCTTTGTATTCACAATGCTCCATGGCCCCTGTAATCACAGTGCTCCATGACCCCTTTCATCACAATGATCCAAGACCGCTGTCATTACAATGCCCCATGACGCCTGCCACCACAAATCTCCAAGGCCTCTCTTACCAAAAAGCTCCATGATCCCTGTCAGTACAATGTTCGATGACACTTTTCATCACAATGCTCCATAACCCCTGTCATCACAAAGTTCTCTGCCCATATCATCACAATGCTCCTTGTCACCTTTCATCACAATGCTCCATGTCCTTTCATCACAATGCTCCATAATTCTTGTCATCGCAATGTTCCTTGACCGTGTCATCACAATGCTCCATGACCCTTGTCATCACAAAGCTCCATGACCCCTGTCATCACAATGATCCATGATTCCTTTCCTCACAGTGCTCCAGTACCCTTTTCATCACAATGCTCCATGCCATTGTCAGCACAATGCTCCTTGGACCCTGTCATCAAAATGCTCCATCCCCTTTTCATCACAATGCTCCAGATATCCTATCATTACAATGCTCCATGCCTGTGTCAACACAATGCTTCATGACCCCTGTCATCAAAATGCTTTATGAACATTCTTATCACAATGTTCCATGACCCCTGTCATCAAAATGATCCATGACCGTTGTCATCACAATGCTGCATGATACCTTTCATCCCAATCCTCTGTGACTGCTGTCATCATAATGCTCCAGGACAATTTTCATCACAATGCTCCATGCCCCCTGTCATCACAGTGCCCCATAAGCCCTGTAATCCCAATGCTTCATGACCCTGTCATCACAATGCTACATGACCCCTGTCATCACATTGTTCCATGGCCTATGGATTCACAATGTTCCATGGACCCTGTAATCACACTGCTCCATGTTCCTTTTCAACACAATGCTCCATGACCCCTGTCATCACAATGTTCCATGAAAGTTGTCATCAAAATGCTCCATGACCCCGGTCACCACAAGGTTCCCTGCCCTTGTCATCACAATGTTCCATGGCCTCTGTCATCACCATGCTCCATGCTCTTGCTCATCACAATGCTCTATGACCCCTGTCATCACAATGCTTGATGACCATTGTCATCACAATGCTCCAAGGTCCCTGTCATCACAATGCCTCATGGTCTTTGTAATCACAATGCTCAATGACCACTGTCATCACAATGCTGCATGCCGTTGTCATCACAATGCTCCATGGCCCCTGTAATCACAATGCTCCATGCGCTTGTCATCACAATGCTCCAGAACATTTGTCATCATAATGCTCCATTCCCGTGTCATCACATTGCTCAATGACACTTGTCATCAAAATGTTCCTTGGTCTTTGTCATCACAATGCTCCATGATCCCAGTCATCACAATGATCCCTGCCAATGTCATCACAATGCTCCATGTCTCCTGTAATCACAGTGCTCCATGCCCTTGTCATCACAATGCTCCAGTTCTGTTGTCATCACCATGCTTCATGCCAGTGTCATCACAATGCTCCATGAATCTTGTCTTCACAATGCTCCATGGCCCATGTCATCAAAATGCTCCATGACCCCTGTGATCACAATGATCTATGGCCTTTGTCATCACAATGACACGTGACCCCCGTCAACACAATGCCTGATGAACCCTGACATCACAATGCTAAATGGCACTTGTCATCACAATGCTATATGAAGCCTGTCATCACTATTCACCATGTCACTTGTTTACACAATGCTCCATGCCCCCTGTAATCCCAGTACTCCATGACCCCTTTCATCACAACGCCCAATGCCACCTCTCATCACAATTCTCCATGGTATTTGTCATCACGATGCTCCATGACACCTGTCATCACATTGCTCCATGACACTTGTCATCACAATGCTCCATGGCCCCTCTCATTACTGTGCTCCGTAATAACTTGAATCACATTTCTAGATGACCAGTGCCATCACAATGCCCCATGACCATTGTCATCACAATGCTCCATGAACCATGTCATCACAGGGTCCCAGGACACTTGTCATCACAATGATCCATTACCACTTTCATCACAATGCTCCATGACCACTGTCATCTCAATGCCCCATGGCCTTTGTATTCACAATGCTCCATGGCCCCTGTAATCACAGTGCTCCATAACACCTTTCATCATAATGCTCCATGAACACTGCCATCTCAATGCCTCATGACGCCTGTCATCACAATTCTCCAAGGCCCCTCTCATCACAATGCTCCATGACACTTGTCATCACATTGCTCCATAACACCTGTCATCACAGTGTTCCCTGCCCACGTCATCACAATGCTCCATGTCCCCTATAATCACAATGCTCCAAGCCTTTTTCCTCACAATGCTCCAGAATTTTGTCATCACAATGTTCCATGACCGTGGCATCACAATGCTCCACGGCCCTTGTCATCACAATGCTCCAGAATTCTTGTCATCACAATGTTCCATGGACGTGTCATCACAAAGCTACATGACCCTGGTCATCAAAGTTCTCCATGACCTTTGTCATCACAATGCTCTATGTCACTATTCATCACAATTCTCAATGACCACTTTAATCACTATGCTCGCTGACCATTTTCATCACATTTCTCTATTGTCATTACAATTCCCCATAACCCCTTTCTTCACCATGCTCCATGCTGCCTGTCATCACAATGCTCCATGGCTTTTGTTACCACAATGCGCCAGGACAAGTTTCATCACAATACCCCATCCCCCTTGTCATCACAGTGCATAATGAAAGCTTTCATTACAATGCTCCGTGACTCTTGTCCTCACAATGCTCCATGGCCTTTATCGTCACAATGCTCCCAGGCACTTTTCATCACGATGTTCCAAGAAAACTTTCATCACATTGCTCCATGACCATTGTCATCACAATAGTCCATAGCCTTGTCAACACAATGCTGCATAATCCCTGTCATCAAAATTCTCCATGACTGCTGTCATCACAATAATCCAGGACAATTTTCATAACAATGCTTCATGCCCCCAGTCATCACAGTGCTCCATGATACTTTTCATCACAATTCCTAGATGATCAATGTCATCACAATGCCCAATGACACATGTCATCACAATTCGCTATGACCCTTGTCATCACAATACTCGATGAACCGTGTCATCACAGTGTTCCAGGACAGATGTCATCACAATGATCCATTACTATTTTCATCACAATGCTCCAATACACCTGTCATCACAATGCTCCATGGCCCCTGTTATCATATTGCTCCATGATCTCTTTCATCACAATGCTCCATGACCACTGTCATCACCATACCTCAAGATGCCTGTCATCTCAATGCTCCATGGCTCTTTTCATCACAATGCCCCATGGGCCCTGTGATCACAATGCTCCATGCCCTTGTCATCAAAGTGCTCCAGAACTCTTGTCATCATAATGCTCCATGCCAATGTCATCAAAATGTCCCATGACACTTGTCATCACAATGCTCCATGGCTTATGCCATCACAATTTTCCATGGCCCCTGTCATCACAATGCTCCATGCCCTTTTCATCAAAATGCTCCAGAACTCTTGTCATCATAATGCTCCATGCCAATGTCATCAAAATGCCCCATGACACTTGTCATCTCAATGCTCCATGGCCTTTGTCATCACAATGTTCCATGGCCCCTGTCATCACAGTGCTCCATTATACCTTTCATCACAATTCTAGATGACCACTGTCATCACCATGCCCCATGACAGATGTCATAACAATTCGCCATGGTCCTTGTCATCTCAATGCTCCATGAACCTTGTCATCACAAGGTTCCAGGACTCTTGTCATCACAATGATCCATGATCACTTTCATCACAATGCTCCATGAAACCTGTCACCTCAATGCTCCATAGCCTTTGTATTCACAATGCTCCATGGCCCCTGTAATCACAGTGCTCCATGACCCCTTTCATCACAATGATCCAAGACCGCTGTCATTACAATGCCCCATGACGCCTGCCACCACAAATCTCCAAGGCCTCTCTTACCAAAAAGCTCCATGATCCCTGTCAGTACAATGTTCGATGACACTTTTCATCACAATGCTCCATGACCCCTGTCATCACAAAGTTCTCTGCCCATATCATCACAATGCTCCTTGTCACCTTTCATCACAATGCTCCATGTCCTTTCATCACAATGCTCCATAATTCTTGTCATCGCAATGTTCCTTGACCGTGTCATCACAATGCTCCATGACCCTTGTCATCACAAAGCTCCATGACCCCTGTCATCACAATGATCCATGATTCCTTTCCTCACAGTGCTCCAGTACCCTTTTCATCACAATGCTCCATGCCATTGTCAGCACATTGCTCCTTGGACCCTCTCATCAAAATGCTCCATCCCCTTTTCATCACAATGCTCCAGATATCCTATCATTACAATGCTCCATGCCCGTGTCAACGCAATGCTTCATGACCCCTGTCATCAAAATGCTTTATGAACATTCTTATCACAATGTTCCATGACCCCTGTCATCAAAATGATCCATGACCGTTGTCATCACAATGCTGCATGATACCTTTCATCCCAATCCTCTGGGACTGCTGTCATCATAATGCTCCAGGACAATTTTCATCACAATGCTCCATGCCCCCTGTCATCACAGTGCCCCATAAGCCCTGTAATCCCAATGCTTCATGACCCTGTCATCACAATGCTACATGACCCCTGTCATCACATTGTTCCATGGCCTATGTATTCACAATGTTCCATGGACCCTGTAATCACACTGCTCCATGTTCCTTTTCAACACAATGCTCCATGACCCCTGTCATCACAATGTTCCATGAAAGTTGTCATCAAAATGCTCCATGACCCCGGTCACCACAAGGTTCCCTGCCCTTGTCATCCCAATGGTACATGGCCTTGTCATCACAATGTTCCATGGCCTCTGTCATCACCATGCTCCATGGTCTTTCTCATCACAATGCTCTATGACCCCTGTCATCACAATGCTTGATGAGCATTGTCATCACAATGCTCCAAGGTCCCTGTCATCACAATGCCTCATGGTCTTTGTCATCACAATGCTCAATGACCACTGTCATCATAATGCTCCATGCCGTTGTCATCACAATGCTCCATGGCCCCTGTAATCACAATGCTCCATGCGCTTGTCATCACAATGCTCCAGAACCTTTGTCATCATAATGCTCCATTCCCGTGTCATCACATTGCTCAATGACACTTGTCATCAAAATGTTCCTTGGTCTTTGTCATCACAATGCTCCATGATCCCAGTCATCACAATGATCCCTGCCAATGTCATCACAATGCTCCATGTCTCCTGTAATCACAATGCTCCATGCCCTTGTCATCACAATGCTCCAGTTCTGTTTTCATCACCATGCTTCATGCCAGTGTCATCACAATGCTCCATGAATCTTGTCTTCACAATGCTCCATGGCCCATGTCATCACAATGCTCCATGACCCCTGTGATCACAATGCTCTATGGCCTTTGTCATCACAATGACACGTGACCCCCATCAACACAATGCCTGATGAACCCTGACATCAAAATGCTAAATGGCACTTGTCATCACAATGCTATATGAAGCCTGTCATCACTATTCACCATGTCACTTGTTTTCACAATGCTCCATGCCCCCTGTAATCCCAGTACTCCATGACCCCTTTCATCACAATGCCCAATGCCACCTCTCATCACAATTCTCCATGGCATTTGTCATCACGATGCTCCATGACACCTGTCATCACATTGCTCCATGACACTTGTCATCACAATGCTCCATGGCCCCTCTCATTTCTGTGCTCCATAATAACTTTAATCACATTTCTAGATGACCAGTGCCATCACAATGCCCCATGACATTGTCATCACAATTCGCCATGACCATTGTCATCACAATGCTCCATGAACCATGTCATCACAGGGTCCCAGGACACTTGTCATCACAATGATCCATTACCACTTTCATCACAATGCTCCATGACCACTGTCATCTCAATGCCCCATGGCCTTTGTCTTCACAATGCTCCATGGCCCCTGTAATCACAGTGCTCCATAACACCTTTCATCATAATGCTCCATGACCACTGCCATCTCAATGCCTCATGACGCCTGTCATCACAATTCTCCAAGGCCCCTCTCATCACAATGCTCCATGACACTTGTCATCACATTGCTCCAAAACACCTGTCATCACAGTGTTCCCTGCCCACGTCATCACAATGCTCCATGTCCCCTATAATCACAATGCTCCAAGCCTTTTTCCTCACAATGCTCCAGAATTTTGTCATCACAATGTTCCATGACCGTGGCATCACAATGCTCCACGGCCCTTGTCATCACAATGCTCCAGAATTCTTGTCATCACAATGTTCCATGGACGTGTCATCACAAAGCTACATGACCCTGGTCATCACAGTTCTCCATGACCTTTGTCATCACAATGCTCCATGTCACTATTCATCACAATTCCCAATGACCACTTTAATCACTATGCTCGCTGACCATTTTCATCACATTTCTCTATTGTCATTACAATTCCCCATGGCCCCTTTCTTCACCATGCTCCATGATGCCTGTCATCACAATGCTCCATGGCTTTTGATACCACAATGCGCCAGGACAAGTTTCATCACAATACCCCATCCCCCTTGTCATCACAGTGCATAATGAAAGCTTTCATTACAATGCTCCGTGACTCTTGTCATCACAATGCTCCATGGCCTTTATCGTCACAATGCTCCCAGGCACTTTTCATCACGATGTTCCAAGAAAACTTTCATCACATTGCTCCATGACCATTGTCATCACAATAGTCCATAGCCTTGTCAACACAATGCTGCATAATCCCTGTCATCAAAATTCTCCATGACTGCTGTCATCACAATAATCCAGGACAATTTTCATAACAATGCTTCATGCCCCCAGTCATCACAGTGCTCCATGATACCTTTCATCACAATTCCTAGATGATCAATGTCATCACAATGCCCAATGACACCTGTCATCACAATTCGCTATGACCCTTGTCATCACAATACTCGATGAACCGTGTCATCACAGTGTTCCAGGACACATGTCATCACAATGATTCATTACTATTTTCATCACAATGCTCCAATACACCTGTCATCACAATGCTCCATGGCCCCTGTTATCATATTGCTCCATGATCTCTTTCATCACAATGCTCCATGACCACTGTCATCACCATACCTCAAGACGCCTGTCATCTCAATGCTCCATGGCTCTTTTCATCACAATGCCCCATGGGCCCTGTGATCACAATGCTCCATGCCCTTGTCATCAAAGTGCTCCAGAACTCTTGTCATCATAATGCTCCATGCCAATGTCATCAAAATGTCCCATGACACTTGTCATCACAATGCTCCATGGCTTATGCCATCACAATTTTCCATGGCCCCTGTCATCACAATGCTCCATGCCCTTTTCATCAAAATGCTCCAGAACTCTTGTCATCATAATGCTCCATGCCAATGTCATCAAAATGCCCCATGACACTTGTCATCTCAATGCTCCATGGCCTTTGTCATCACAATGTTCCATGGCCCCTGTCATCACAGTGCTCCATTATACCTTTCATCACAATTCTAGATGACCACTGTCATCACCATGCCCCATGACAGATGTCATAACAATTCGCCATGGTCCTTGTCATCACAATGCTCCATGAACCTTGTCATCACAAGGTTCCAGGACTCTTGTCATCACAATGATCCATGATCACTTTCATCACAATGCTCCATGAAACCTGTCACCTCAATGCTCCATAGCCTTTGTATTCACAATGCTCCATGGCCCCTGTAATCACAGTGCTCCATGACCCCTTTCATCACAATGATCCAAGACCGCTGTCATTACAATGCCCCATGACGCCTGCCACCACAAATCTCCAAGGCCTCTCTTACCAAAAAGCTCCATGATCCCTGTCAGTACAATGTTCGATGACACTTTTCATCACAATGCTCCATAACCCCTGTCATCACAAAGTTCTCTGCCCATATCATCACAATGCTCCTTGTCACCTTTCATCACAATGCTCCATGTCCTTTCATCACAATGCTCCATAATTCTTGTCATCGCAATGTTCCTTGACCGTGTCATCACAATGCTCCATGACCCTTGTCATCACAAAGCTCCATGACCCCTGTCATCACAATGATCCATGATTCCTTTCCTCACAGTGCTCCAGTACCCTTTTCATCACAATGCTCCATGCCATTGTCAGCACAATGCTCCTTGGACCCTGTCATCAAAATGCTCCATCCCCTTTTCATCACAATGCTCCAGATATCCTATCATTACAATGCTCCATGCCTGTGTCAACACAATGCTTCATGACCCCTGTCATCAAAATGCTTTATGAACATTCTTATCACAATGTTCCATGACCCCTGTCATCAAAATGATCCATGACCGTTGTCATCACAATGCTGCATGATACCTTTCATCCCAATCCTCTGTGACTGCTGTCATCATAATGCTCCAGGACAATTTTCATCACAATGCTCCATGCCCCCTGTCATCACAGTGCCCCATAAGCCCTGTAATCCCAATGCTTCATGACCCTGTCATCACAATGCTACATGACCCCTGTCATCACATTGTTCCATGGCCTATGGATTCACAATGTTCCATGGACCCTGTAATCACACTGCTCCATGTTCCTTTTCAACACAATGCTCCATGACCCCTGTCATCACAATGTTCCATGAAAGTTGTCATCAAAATGCTCCATGACCCCGGTCACCACAAGGTTCCCTGCCCTTGTCATCACAATGTTCCATGGCCTCTGTCATCACCATGCTCCATGCTCTTGCTCATCACAATGCTCTATGACCCCTGTCATCACAATGCTTGATGACCATTGTCATCACAATGCTCCAAGGTCCCTGTCATCACAATGCCTCATGGTCTTTGTAATCACAATGCTCAATGACCACTGTCATCACAATGCTGCATGCCGTTGTCATCACAATGCTCCATGGCCCCTGTAATCACAATGCTCCATGCGCTTGTCATCACAATGCTCCAGAACATTTGTCATCATAATGCTCCATTCCCGTGTCATCACATTGCTCAATGACACTTGTCATCAAAATG